>NC_136390.1:23902675-23912675 GCF_965140285.1 Lepidochelys kempii | reverse complement strand
GGACTGTAGGAATAGTGAGGTTGCTGCTGCTGAACTTGGAGAGGGGATGGCTCCACTGCATCTGCTCTGGGTCTCTACCCCATGCAGAGTGCACAGGGGCTTCCTCGTACTGCAGTTTGCTCGTACAGCTGCTGTCTGCAGCACAAGCAACACTTCGGCTTCTAGCAGCCGAAGGGAGAAACTACAGGCAGCTGAGACAGAACTGCAAGAGTCTGTAGATGTTTGTGAGATTGCACAGGCTACCACAGAAGTGACCCAGAAATATGCGCCTGGAGATTATATTCTGAGTTTGGGCAATGCTGAAAAGTTGTGTTGTTTTAGGAACGGTAAATCACCAGACTGATCTGATTTTCATACATAAAGGGAGAAATAAGGATGTCATGTTTCACTTTGGTAAGGGAGATAGCAAGGTTACATCTTGAATGTGAGTTCAAAGAGTAAAGTTAAAAGGCCCGGTGTATATCTCACAAAACGTAAGACAATCATAGGACTGATTTTTGGCTTCTTGATTGTAATGGGACTATTTGTCTAGTAATTGTGCTGCTCAGTGTGAGTAAAGCTGGCAGAACTAGGCCCTAACAATCTAGAATGAAGTGGAGAGGTTGATTCTGGAAAAAGTTATAGCCAGTGATATCTCTATGATCTTAAAGAACAAAACTGAAACGTAAGTGTCTAGCACACTTCTGAGTGCTGTATAACTAATAACAACAATATAGTATTGGGCCAGATCATGTCAGATCCTGTGTCTGTGCACAAGGAGGGCACAGAAATTCTCCCCACACACACACACTTCATAAGAGGTAGCCATGATCTCAGTACTTTTTGTTATTCTGCTTCCTGAGTTCAAGGATGATGGAAGTGTTAGTAGCTCAGTCAGCACTATCCATTGCAAAGGGGCAGGGGAGGGCAGGGGCACGGTTCTGCCCCCTTCTCTGTTGGCTAGTGGACTGAAACCAGCATAGCAGACTACATAATATACCTCTGAATAAGGTGCCACCTCTGTGCTCATTCCTTCCAGTAGTCCTAGAGGCATTCTAACAGCTGCGTACTCTGCAGGCGGAATGCCTCCATGGACTGGCACTTCTGTGCTTTGCCTCCACACACACGCACACACGCTGCTGTAACTGTGCCTTGTAAAGACACAATAGGGCCCATTATGTAAATAATCACAGTTTTGCCAAAAAGACATAACGTACATAGTCTTATACAACACAGACCTAATGAAAGGCCTTCATCTCTCACTGTCAGAACTGCATCACGAGGTTGGAAATATAGTGGGGCAGATTGTCCCACTGAGCACAGAAAAATGTGCATGTCCCACAAATGCTGACAAAATTCCACACAAATGGTGCGATTCACTGCTGTGCAGGGGTCCAGCACAAGGCCTAAACACCAACAGAGCTTAACTGGGAATTAAAAGGCGCTTGCCCTTTTCACCCCAAATGGTGTGTGTCTTACTGTTTTTTTTTTAGTATTAATGATGTGTTGATTGCTGAGAGTGTATTAGAATCATAGAATATCAGGGTTGGAAGGGACCTCAGGAGGTCATCTAGTCCAACCCCCTGCTCAAAGCAGGACCAATCTCCCATTTTTGCCCCAGATCCCTAAATGGCCGCCTCAAGGATAGAGCTCACAACCCTGGGTTTAGCAGGCCAATGCTCAAACCACTGAGCTATCCCTCCCCCCCGAAGGGATTCAGTGCTATACAGACAAACTCTTGCATGGAAACACCCCAGGACAGGAGAAAAAGATGCAGGTGTGCAGCCATCAAAGGGGAGGCTACTCATGTTTACACCATGCCCATATAAGAGAATGGGGAAAATATCTAAGCAGCTTGACACATGGCGGCAGCAGGCAGCAACTTTCTGGCCCCCACCTCAGAAACCCAGCTGCTAGGGCAGCCATTCAGTAGAGAGAAAACAAATCTGGCAGGTAGGTCAAACAGAGCTGAATGGCCGCTATGGACTGTAACCCATCATGGCTGCTGTCATAGTCTAGCAAGCCGGACCAAGAAATGGGTAATTCAGAGGGAGAGCAACTGGAAGCAAACTGTGCGGACACAAGTCACAATGTGCAGTCATGGAAAAAGTGTCACTGACACAGTGAATCTTTGAATCAAAGTCCCGCATGGCCAACTGCCACATGGGGGAGTTAGCTAGTAAGACACAGAAAACCAGGGTAGATACGGGGGGGGAAAGGGGGAGAGGGGGGCGATGTATTTATTAATAGGCTTTTTTTGTGGTGCTCACCAGCATGCCATAGTATCTTAATGCCTCAGATTTATTGCTAGTGTCCACTGGCCCATCCTATGACGATGAGCCAACGGCATGCAATTCACACACAACACTCCTAAAGCTATTTCAATAAGCTGACACACAGATACCTCAGTTAGAGCTGGCTGACTGTATTGTGTGTGTGTATTTTGCAGCTGCCCCCGGGTGATTGTAATGTCTATGCAACACATGCATTATGGCATGGGGACGGGGAGAGCACGCTATTCTGCCTTCTCTCCTCAGCTACACTTTTCTGGTGTCTTTGCCTGCTGGTGTCTGGGCCTGCTATGTGTCTGCAGAGCTACCCATTTCACCTGGCTGTATTGGGGCTTTCATGCAGGTAACACCTCTTTGCTGCCTAAATGGTGTAAACTTCACTTTTTTTTTTTCTGCTTGCAAAGTGTGTACATAGCAAAAAAACAAAAAAAATGGACAAAGAAAGACGCACACACAAACAAAGAAAATAACTAGAGGTGGTTAATTTTTTTCAAATTTCAAATTTTGATTAAAAATTGCAAAGAACATTAATTATTTTGCCTTTTTGCTACCAACTGTAAAAATGACCAGGAAACAAATTCTGACCAAGCTAGTTGCAGACAACTCCCATTAGATCCGATTCTAGTCAAAGTTAGACTGATATAAATCAGGATGGAAGTAACTCCACTGAAGTCAACAGAGTTACACTGGTGTAAAACTCATGTGAGTGAAATCAAAATCGTGCCTAATCCAAGTTGTGCATGTGTATCTGATGGCAGAATTTGACCCTAAATTTGTCAGAGATGATTTCATAAATGTAAAGGTAATTTCAAAGTTAAAATTAAAGCAAAGTAAAATTAAATATGAATCTGTGAAAACATCTATTCAGTTACGTAGTTACACATTTGTAGGATGTACTTTACACTTTGTATAGACTTAAAACCACTAGTACAGATCTGTCTGCAAATAGTGACATTTACTCCATAAGATCACATCTATTTATATTGTTTCATAATGCATCTAAAATAGCAGTTCATGATGAAATGTGTTCACAAAATGTGTTACTCTCACCCTTGCTAAGAAATCTATTTTCCTAAGGAAGGAACATTTCAGTATTTAGCTGGGAAAAAGTGGATTAATATGTGTATTTTTTTTCTTTCATTGGACTTCCTTTTGCCAACTTTACCTTGTATAAATAATTTTGCCTGGGAGAGCCTTTACATGGAATGCAGATTGACTATTACTTCCTGAACAGATTTAAATTTAACACCAATTTAGTCACTGTAGTATTCCTATATTGGAAATAACAGCTTCCATAGGACTTCTACAAAGTGCCAGAAATATGATCTCATACATGGAAACAAATTTCAATGTGTTTTCTTTTACATATGTTTTCTTTTCATAAATTTTTCCCACCTATGTTTCCCTTGTTTCCCAAACTCTCTCCTCTGCTCCAGAGCTCTGAGAACCTAAGAAAATTGTCCGATGAATGAGCTAACTTTTAATAAAAATTGCCAAGCTCACAACCTTTTTTATACTAAGCTTAATTAAAGAAATAGGACTAATTCTTTTTATCATATTAATAAACACTTAAAAGTAAAGTTGGGCTAAACTTCTGATCTGAAAGGTGGGTACCACTAAACACAGGGGAGATCAGAAGTCTGCAGATAATAACTTAGATCAGTGGGTTTTAACTTGTGGTCTGTGGACCTCTGGGGGTCTGCAGACTCTCTAAGCGGTCCGCAAAAGGTTGTCAGTACCATAGAACAGGGGTTTTCAACATATGGTCCAGACTATGTCTAAGATTTCCAAAGGGGTCTGCACCTTCATTCAAAAATTTTTAGAGGTCCACAAATGAACAAAAGGTTGAAAACTACTGACTTAGAATTTATACCCTATACCTCCAAAATACTATTCCAAAAGTGATTGGCTAATGCTTCTGGAGACATTCCTAAGGGCCAGACTCTGACCCCAACAGTGCACCCACACTGGGGAGTAAGGAGGTCGTTAGATGTCCCCTTACGCCCATGCACCACCTAGTCATAACAAGGGAAGCAGAGCAGTTAGGGAACAGTCTCTGGGGGCTGCTACTGCTTATTCTGCAGAGATGGGTAGGGATTAGCCATGGTGAGGATGGGGACTGAATCTTGACTCCACCCCCCAGCTCACATAGCAAAGCTGGCATGAAGTGGGAAGAAATCTGTGCCGGGTATAGGGCTGGTGCAGATTACTTCTCCCACACACACCTGGAGTAGGGGGGAAGCGGGGACCACTGAGTGACATTCTGTGCTTTTCCCCTCACAGGGGATGTTAGTCTGATGCTCAATCTTCACTTCCTGCTCCACATATCTCCTCAAAAAAACCCACCTCTAAATGAGATTACAGCACTGTGTATTTTGGTTGGGATGTTAGTTTACAATTTTGTAGGTTTCTTGGCTCATTTGTTAGGTGCAATTTGATTTTTTTAAAAAAAGAAAAGGAGTACTTGTGGCACCTTAGAGACTAACCAATTTATTTGAGCATGAGCTTTCGTGAGCTACAGCTCACTTCATCAGATGTTTACCGTGGAAACTGCAGCAACGGTAAACATCTGATGAAGTGAGCTGTAGCTCACGAAAGCTCATGCTCAAATAAATTGGTTAGTCTCTAAGGTGCCACAAGTACTCCTTTTCTTTTTGCGAATACAGACTAACACGGCTGTTCCTCTGAAACTTGATTTTTTTAAAGTTATTTGGCAGTTGAGTAGTACCATTTCCAACTTCTTCTTTCATTGAATCATAGGACTGGAAGGGGCCTCGAGAGGTCTTCTAGTCCAGTCCTCTGCACTCAAGACAGGACTAAGTATTATCTAGAGACCACCCGTACAAATGTTTGTCTAAGCTGTTCTTAAAAATCTCCAGTAATGGAGATTCCACAACATCCCCAGGCAATTTATTCCAATGCTCAACCACCCTGACAGTTAGGAAGTTTTTCCTAATGTCCAGCTTAAACCTTCCTTGCTGCAATTTAAACCCATTGCTTCTTGTCCTATCCTCAGAGGTAAAAGAGAACAATTTTTCTCCCTACTCCTTGTAACAACTTTTGTGTACTTTCTCAGCGAATAATGCAAATAGCAATGAGCTAATAACACTCTTTAGTATTTTCTCCAGACTCAGTTAGCTACCAGTCAGCTTGCTGGACAGAAGCTCCTCTTTAGTTGGATGGTAGCTTGGCACAAAGGAGCACGGAGGTTGAATGTGAAGTGGCTATAAGTCCTCAATATGAATACACATTAGCATTCATATTATCTTTTTTAGAATCCAAGGGTTTATTCTTTTATGATTTTCTTGGAAGGGTGGGTCACCTACTTAATTATCTCTAAAATATAACAATATTTAGGGAGACATTCACAAAGAGCATGTTGAGTTCATTGTATGCTACAGATGCTGGACTATCATGCCATCCTTCACTGCTCATTTTCACCTGCTCACTTGGTATATACCTACTGCCTACTGCCATTGCAGTTGGTTGCAGCCTGGGAGACTGCCAAGGCCAAAACATAGATCCAGCCCTACACAAATCTCCGAACTTGTCTACACTAAAGGGAAAAGTCAGCCTAAGCTACACAGTTTGAGTTACGTGAATAGCGTAACGCAAATCGAAGTAGCTTAGATCTACTTACCGCAGGGTCCACACTATGCGATGTTCACTGAAGATGCTCTCCCATCATTCCCCTTACTCTTTTCGATCTGGTAGAGTATAGGAGTTGACTTGAGAGTGATCTGCGGTCGATTTAGCGGGTCTTCAGTAGACCCGCTAAATCGATTGCCGATGCATTGATCACCGGGCATCGATCCCCCGGTAAGCGTAGACAAGCCCTCAGTCAGCAGCTGAACTCCCATCAATATCAATGAAAATTGTGTCATTAGGCCTGGGGTGGGGGTGGGAGGGCAGTATATAGGGCGATCTGTGCAACTTTGTCCTAAAATTTTAAGGCCTTCTCCTAATTTTATATGACTTTAATGTTCTTAGTTATATCAGCGGAATCCAGCCTGTCATACCTCTTGTTCAAATATGCTCAATATTATTTAAAAACTTACTAAACTTATATTGAGAAATTTAAAAGCACATATGTAGCTTGCTGATGAAGTAGAAAAATAATTTGATAGGAAGCATTGAACGGGATCCTTATATAGCTGGTATTTCATTCTAATTGGCATTTACACAGCACTTTACATAAAGGGAAACTGAGACACAGAGGTGTCCCAGATCATACAGAGAAACAGTGGCAGAACTGGTAATAGAATCCACATTTTCCAACTCTCCGGCCTGTGCCCTAGCCACTGGGCAATATTGTACCAATTCTGTGTGACGCTGTTGCTGACAGATAAGAAATTAGGCTTATTGAACACTGTGATTTTTCATAGTGAATCAGCATCAAGATATCTAGAACATGTGTTTCTGTAATTACAATACATTGAGAAAATTCACAGTGCTCAATGGCTCTCAGATTCACCTGCTAAGTAGCTTAGGGCTGTAATATATAAAAAGAGAAAGAAACTGGTTAGCTGTATGGTGTTCTGCTTGTTGTTGTTGTAATTCACACAAATGGATATGCATCTTTGCTCATCCAGACAAGTTTCTTGGGTTGTCATTTAACAGGAAGATGTGGGTTTGTAAAAGTGCAAGGCAAACTTGGTAATGTTAGCTTTGCATTTAGAAGCCTTTTACTCTATAAGCAAATGATATGTAATGTTCCTCAAGCCATAGGAGAGGCAGATCATAGCAGGTGAAAACCTGAGTATGTGGGGGTGTGTCATGATGGTTCTTTATCAATTTCAAATCCATCCCCATATCCACTTGTGACTCTGTTATACAGTTCAAAGGGATGGGGCTAACTTGGAGTGTTACAGATTTAGGACCTGATCCAAAGCTCACTGAAGTCAATGGAAATCTTTCTGTAGACTTTAATAAGCTTTGGATCAGGCTCATATTAGGGACCATCTATATTGAACATTAAAGCAAGAAGATACAGGAATGATATATTAGAAGATTTAGGAAAGATGAAGGTTGATCAACATGAAAGGAAATGATGCACACTGAAGAACATCTATAAAAGAAGTAGGAACTATTTTAATGGCTGTAAGGTTCTTACTCTTTCCCCTGCCTTCCATCCCATGGAAATGTGTATTTGAAAACACTGGACCCTCACAGGTCTGATCACTCACAAACATTTTAGTGGCTTAATAGAATCTCTTAGAACAAATGTCTTTCATCCCCGTTAATCAGAGTTCCCAATTACCAGGAGACACCATTTGCAGATGTCTGAGGTACTATGGAGCATGTTACAGGACAGGCTCATGGAGCAGTAAAGCAGCACTATCTGCATTGGAAGAGGGACTGAATATGCTGGTCACTATCAGGGCCGGATTAACCTTTTGTGGGCCCGGCACCAAACATATTTGTGGGCCCCCATGGAGGCAATGGAGCATGGTGCAGGGGAGTTGGTCCCTGGAGCAAGGGGCCAGCCACAGGCAATGGGGCATGGCATGGTAGGGGAAGCCCCGCTCCGCCCAGCCAGTGCAAGGGCACGATTTACAAACTGGCAGTTGCCAGACGCACAATGGCTTGCCTGGCCCTGTGCTGCCAGTATGCTCCTTATCCTCGGGGGTGTGCCCATGCTATGTCACACAGCCCCCCTGCCCAACACCAGAACACCTCCCCAATTCCGTATGGCCAAATCCCCCCCCGGACCTTCTATGCCCAGCATGCCCCCAGACCCTGCCACAAATGCACAGCGCCCTGCACAGCACCACAACTGCACAGCACGCCACACAGAACCCCCACTCCCTAGTGCCCCAACACACAGAGATCTTCCCCGCCCCATCACAGCCCAGCACCCACCCCCCAAGGCCCTCCAGAGACCCACTTCCCCATGTCCTGCCTCCTGGCCCCACTTACTGGCCCTGCTGGGAGGCGACTGTGTCTGCTGGGCTGAGCCGCCAGCGTACCGAGGCAGGGAATCACTCCAGCCCCTTGGGAGCGGTGCGATCAGTCAGGCCAGGGCCTGCCCCACCCAGTCTTCTTCAGGACCCACTTGCCTGGAGGTGCCCAGCCAAGCCCCCCTCACACATTGTCCCCTTCCCCCTCCCCCACAACTGGCCAAGACTGGCCAGGCTTCTGCATCAGTCCCAGGTGGCTCAGCTCCAGGGAGACAGGTGGGACCCCACAGGTGGTGGGAAGGAGAGACTGCCTGGAGCCGGAGGTGCACCGGGGTCCGGCCAGGAGGCAGAGAGAAGCTGGCAGGACGCCAGGGGGTGGAGAGGAGCCGACGGCGGGCAGGCCGAGAGGAGCAAGTGGTGGGCAGGGTGTGGGGGAGCTGGTGGGGTCTCAAGGTACAGTGCAAGCAGAGCAGGCCGGGGCCCCTTCTGACCATGGGCTCAGCTCCATGGCGCCACTGGTGCCATTGTAAACCCAGCACGGGTCACTATTTATCAGCAATAGGGTCAGCTGTGTGACACCTAGCATAT
This sequence comes from Lepidochelys kempii, assembly GCF_965140285.1. Taxonomy (NCBI): domain Eukaryota; kingdom Metazoa; phylum Chordata; order Testudines; family Cheloniidae; genus Lepidochelys; species Lepidochelys kempii. The sequence continues at coordinate 23,903,917 of NC_136390.1, read as the reverse complement.
GTAGGTGGTTTGGAAAGGGTAAAATGTCCAGAAATTGCAGTGGTGAAACAATTAAGCATGACTGAATCCCAAAAGGCATGCCATTAAGTGGAATCCCTATTAGACAACAGTATCTATTTAGCATTGCTAAAAAGTATCACTTTATCATTGGGTTTGATTCTGTCCCTGGAAGATATATCAGTTAGGGGCCTGTTCCTACAATGAGGCAAAGCTTCCATTAACAATATCAGCTTCTGTGGACAATGGGAGTTTTTCCTATGTAAGTATTGCAGGATTGATTGCTAAGCAGATTTTGCAAGTAAGGCCCTAATTCAGCAAAGAGCTCCATATATGTTCAGATCCATTCTGTGGATCTCATTGCAGGATCAGGATTCTATGTGTCCACTCCAGAAATGCTATGGCTAATGCATTGAACAGCAGGTCAAAAAACATAAAAAGTTTGCATATTAAATATTCCATTCAGAGAGGAAAATATTCACTTGTGCATATTAAACAGAATTTCTAAGCTCATTTTTACATTTCCTTTCTCTATATACCCAGAGGATCATTATAGACAAATGACTTGCACGTCATCATTTTAAGAAACAAAGTTCTGTTTGTTTTATGGGAAGAAGGGAAAAGGCATCTGCAGTCACTGACTTCTATTACTTTTCCCTCGACTATAACATAAGCAAGAAATAATCAAGTGGGTTTTTTCCCCCAGTTTTTTTTTAATTCACTCCCAGGCTGTGACCTGGTTATGCCAAGTTTAAGTGCAGAGCAAGGCCCTAATTCTGCAAAGATTTACATATGTACATAACTTTACACAAGCGAGTCGTGCCATTGGCTCCTAAGTCGTGCCATTGGCTCCTGTTGGACTGTTGAGTATAATTAAGATGAGTATAATTAAGCAGTACATAACGCTTTGCATTCTTGGTCCCTAAAATTGTATGGATAAATTCTAAATCCCTGACAAACTGAGGTTCACTCCAATTCTCTCTTTGAATATGCAAGTGGTTATCAAGTAAACTGATAGCTATTAAAAACAACAGAGTACTGAGGAAGTACCTAAAATGCCTGTAGACTGTAGCCCAGGCAGAGTGCTTTATAGGTGATGAATCATAAAATCTTACAGTCTGCAAATTTCACTTTTAGAGGATCCTTCCTTACCTTTGTCAAAATTGTTTTTGCAATTGAGAGCAAAGGAGGAAACAATTAGAAAACATCCCTTAAGAGTATTTTACATGGGGATAAGGGTGGCTT
>NC_136390.1:23885175-23897675 GCF_965140285.1 Lepidochelys kempii | reverse complement strand
AGGAATTACAAAAAGTAAAACCTAAAATAAAATAAAAAATCAATGCCTGTAATAAATCCCCCCTGAAGATTTAGGGTAAATTACATAAAAAAAGTCTCTGTAGTGGAAAACTGCCTATTAAGTAATACACAAGTTAAATTTGTAGCTACCCCTCGCCTATGGTCTATCCCTAGAAATCTAACTCACATAAGTAATTTGTACTCACTTGCGTGAGAAGCCAGACCCTTCCAGACTGTGTCGTCTCCCAGCTTAATGTTTCTTATACAGAGCAACAGCTATTATTTACTTGATGACATGCAAAAGTGTTAACTGCTTTGATATACGTGAAATACTATATCTCATCAAGAGACAGTAAAAGCCATTTTGGATCACAGGTTACATATATTTATCTTGCAGACAGATGAACTGCAGAGAAAACTCTATCATTATTTGTTCAAAGTGAAAGCATTTTGAAAAGTTGAAAATTCTTCCCTGCAATTATTTCTCCCCTGATCCCCCAAAAAACCCATACCCAGCACAGCATTTATGTACCTTTAAAAATATTATATGTGTTATTACTTGTTTTATCAATCTGAAATTCATTGGTGCCTTTGAAGCAAATGTTGTTGGTGGGCTTTTTTTCAACAAAGTTGTAGGATCCCTTTGAATTTAGAAAATGTTGGCGATGTTGGCAGGAAAGACATGCAGCATTTCAAAGTTCTGGTGCAGAAGAAAAAGATTCTGAATAAAACAATTTTATGTGATTTTGCAGGTGGTTTGAGCTATCATTTTATATGTACGTTTGTACCACTGCTCATTGGAATGTTCATATAATGCTGACCTAATTATGCATAGAAAAAAGATAAGCCATTTACTTGATTCATTTCTTCTTTTTAAATCAAGAAAGGAACAAAAAGGCTCCTATTTTCTGAAAGAAATTGTTCGCTTTTATTGCAGAAAAGTAGCAGCTTGTGCAGAACTAGAACTGTAACAATTTTATATTCCAAAGGTTTTGTGTGTATTCGGTTAGTTACAGTAATTATACCCAATAACTGACAGCCAAAATCACGTAGGAGAAAGCAAAGGCTGTTTTCTCACACAGGCCCTGCTGCAGAACATCTGCTGAGAGATTTGCATATTAATTAACCCATATTAACTCTAATTATTCTGGGAAATTATCAAATAAATTGAATTTTCTAATTTTAACCTTTCTTTTACTTGACGCGTGTCGAGGCTGAGAGGAAGCACCAGGCTATCTCACCTGGGCAATGAGCAAAGGATCTTTTCTCCCCCTTTTGCTCCTTTAGACCTGGAGCAGCCTGGGGAGCTTTTGTGTGCCTTGTGCTTTTTTGGCTTCTGTGCATGGTAGGGTCTCAGTGCATTTGTTGTGAGATGGAACATGTGCGCATGTGAGCACAGATGGTGGATTTATACAGGGGTGAGGAAAGGTGGTACCTCAGAACAGTTGAACAAACCTTAAGTTTTTTTTTTCCAGCCTGTTGTTTAGGCCTGAGCAAATAAATGGGAGTTTAATTCAATTAGAGCCTGGCTTTAGTCAATGCCTCATGACAGAAATTATTCAATATTTTTCCCCTCACATTGTTTGGTTTACACATCACTGACTCCCTTGCTTTTGTACTCTGTTTAGAGTGGCCATAATGTGTTGAGCTTTTGTGTCTGCCATGTCACCGTCCCTTTCACCGTTGTCTGGTTTTGTCAATTGTGAGGTGCAATGATGCTATTTTGAAAACAGGCGGACAGAAGGGTTTAATGTGTTAGGAACAGGGCCTGCACTTTCAAAGGAGTAAAATATTTAAACAAAGATTCACCAGTTTTTACAAAGGTATGAATTGAAATAGAATGTTAAACAGGGAGACTTGGGAGAGGGAGCTAAAGTTCTGAGACCCACCCCATGAGGTTTAGCATGTTAAGCATCTGAAACGAAACAAAAATTCAGATTCAAGTCTGTACAAAGCTTAACATTAGCATATTGAGTTTAGAAGCATTTACTTGTGTTTGACAAAGTTCTGAATGAGTGAAGCTCAGGTTTGGTGGCAGTGTCTTAGATGACAGGTTTCAGAGTAGCAGCTGTGTTAGTCTGTATTCGCAAAAAGAAAAGGAGTACTTGTGGCACCTTAGAGAATAACAACCAAATAAATTTGTTAGTCTCTAAGGTGCCACAAGTACTCCTTTTCTTTTAGTGTCTTAGATGTAATCAGAAGCAAGATGCTGTTGTAACACACACACACAGACCTCTTTCACAAATAACTTTGCAAGACAGTAACACCTCCTCATTTCCACCTTAATGGTTTCCACTCCCCCACCACGACTACTCCTTTGAGCTGTTCAGGTGATTCACAGTTGTTATCCTTGAGCAGAGCTGAGCTTTCCCATTAAATCTGTTGATGGGCTAGGAAGCAGCATATTACCTGAATGTAACATTTGTTAGACACAAGATTTCCTGTTGACGTCAGTAAACTATAGAAACCAAGAAAAACCATCAACTAGGCCTGCCAGAAAAGCAGGCGGAGATTTGAAAACAATTATTTTTATGGACAGGATAGACCTGCAGAATGCTTTTGCATGGAAGCATGGAAGTTTCTTTACAGACAAATCTTTCTTTGAGAGACAAGATATGACTACTTCAGAAGAAGGTAGGATTAAAATTAAGAGGGTTTTTTGTTTTAAAACTTTCAACGAGACTATGACTGCTACCTCTGAACTGAAAACTTAAGATAGGCTCTAAATTGTGGGTTAAAATGTATTATGAAAAATGAGTCAGAAGCATAGCTATTAATCTTTGGGGTGGAGGAGGATACAATGCTAGCAGCTGTAAAACTGCTAAACAAAAATGGAGTGTTGGTTTTGGTTTTTGTTGTTGTTAGTATTTTTATTTTTTTTATGTTATAAAATGACTGGTCTGGGCATTGCAGAACACTCAGACATATTCTGGCATGTATTGACTTTACACCTATTACGTGCCTCTAAAGTTGAGAAACCTTTTTAGAGGAAGGTGATAGACACAATATCTATTTACGCAAGGACACATTTCCCTTTTCTTTATGTTCAGTTTATTCAAGGTTTTGTTTCCAAGGTCTTATTACTATAAAACTTAAAGCTAGACAAGGTCTGCCCTCATGTCAGATAACAACAGCAAAACAATTTTGATGGTTCGGTAGCTTATTATTTCATACTTCCAGGTCCTAAATAAATTACAGTTATTTTCACATTCTTCATGAATATCCTTCAGGCATGATAATAAGTGTATTTTTGTGTATAGGCTCTTAATGCGTCTTTTTGCAAGTTGATTTAAAATATTTTGTTGAATTGTCATGTATCCTAATAATTAAAGGGGTCTTGATTCAGTGTGATGCTTCTATTGTTTAGAGATTTGATATATTTAACAAATCATTGTTGCATTGTTGGCAAATAGAGGGGTAAAATACATTGAAACATGGAAGTGCAGCAAGAGTTCTTGCATCTTTTTTTTCTAGCATTTCTTTGCTGGAGCCTTGCTGAGGAAGGTTCCTTCCCCCCCCCCCCATCATCAAAGGCAATTATTGACTTGGGTTTTGAAGTGCAGATTATCAAGGTATTATTTCCTTGGAAGTGCAAGAATACCATAGATGTAGAAAGCAAGAGGAGCTGACTAATTTTCTAAAGAAGAGAAAGCACAAGTTGAGAAATTTAAATGACTCAATGTCTGAAAGAAATATGTTGGTTTTTTTCTGCAACTGTACAATGCCTCTTTTTTTTAAGGCAGGGGTTAAATAAGGTAACCAACACCATCATAGTTTTACCACAAGATAAAACACAGATGTTTATTTTTATTTTTTTAAACATTCAGTTGCAGGGTAGGTATACAGTTAATGAAAAGTATTACAGTCTGGGAATGCCGTGATTTAAAGGTTGCTCGAGTGATAACTGTACTAGTGATACTAGTGGTTAGATTCTGCTCCTACTGAAATGCGTGGAAGTTTTTCACTGAGTTCAGTGGAAGCTAGACTAGGCCAAGTATTGTAATGTGGCGAGAAGAGGGACATCATGGAATTATTTGTCAATCTTTTTTTCCGTCCCTGCTCTAGAAGCAAGGGCTTGGAGACGTGACAGAAGTTAACCCAATTATCACTTTTTTTCCATTTCCCCAGTCCTTACTTCAAATATTAGAAGCTGCAAGTCACTATGATCAACAGCAGACAGCAACTGCCAAGCTGTCCACACTCATAGTTAAATTTGCGTCATGATTTCCACTGTATGTCTCTATAGTCCCAGAATTAGACTTCATCCCCAAATTCATTCTGGGATGGAATTTAGGTATGAAGGAGTGAAAACGTTCCGATAAATTGTTCTGTTGAAGGATTACTAAATGTTACAGGATTTGATTCAGTGCTCCCCTACACTGGTGTGAAACAAGTGTAACTCAGAGGAGAAAATTGCATTTCTCCCGTAAAACTGGTGTGAGATCAGAATCAGGCCCTCAAACTTGAGTGCACATACTCAGCAGCACCTGCACTCAGATGGTGAACTGTATGCATATGCGCTGTCATGAATCAGCATACTAGGGGCTACCCAGGTAGGCAGAGAACAGCACCATTGACTGCAAGTTAAGTTCTCTCCAAGTACAGATTCACATCATAGACCCAAATAACTTAGAAGGTCAGTTGTGTCAATAGCTCCCCTTTAGGAAAAGTCCCTCAGTGTACATTAGCATAATCAGCATGTTAAAAACTTTTCACAGTCAGGGGGATTCAAGTCTTTGACAGGAAGTGTAGATCCTGTTCCTCAGCAAAAAGAAAAGGAGTACTTGTGGCACCTTGTTCCTCAGCAGTTGCTCTGCTACCAGTCAGTTCTTTCTCTACTGGCCAGACAAGAGCAGTAGTTCAGGCCCTCCTGTGTTGTTGCTTTCTTGTTCTTTATTTCGCTGGGGCTTTGGAGATTCAGCAAGATCAGTTTTTCTTCCTTTAACTCTTCTTCTTCTACAAAATGTATCCCATTTAGTGCTTTTAGGAAAACATTTCCACAGGGCTGCTATCTGGAGGCTTCCCTTACCAGGCTCTGTCACCTCTCTCAAAATGGCAGAGTGGTCAAAGAAGTACAGCAACATATGACAGAATTGTTTTGCCCTCAGCGCATAAGTCCACAAGAAAGGGGCTCAGTGTCAGACTGCTGAGAAGCAACCAAGTTCACCTGCCACAGTCATAGTTCCTTCCGTGAGCATCAGGACCTCACAGGCTAAACTCAGTTTCTTCACAGCAAAAGAGCTTACCCCAAGAGGCTACACTCAGATTCACCTGGTTGGTGGGGTAACTGAACATCTACCCTCTTCCAGAAGCTACCATGCTCATGCACTTTATTGGGAATTATCCTTGGTTGGTAAAGAAGGAAGTATCCTCTCCTCCGGCAATATAACAAGGCTGGCCTATATTCTTGTGGGTCCGGGGGGGTGGGGGGGATGTCTCTCCACATTCCCTGACTCTTCTTCATCTGAGGATGTGAAAAGATTTCCGTTCCATCCGAAAATTCCAGCTGACGATTTCCAGGTCTCAAAAAGCAAATTTTCTCTTTTAGCCAAACAGTCTTCTCTTTCACATAAACACTAACACTATAAAAACCACCAACAACAACAAAACCTAGGAAATGTTTGAAACATAAAAGAAAATAGTAGTGGCTGCACTGTGAAAGAGAAACTATCAGTGTGAAAATCAGTGGAGTTTGACAAGACCAGTGCCTTTGATTTCTTCCCCTGGAATTCGTAGACACAGTGTGCAAGAGTTATCAATACTTTTGGCACACAGCCAGAAAAGAAAGAAGAGGATAAAATATCCACCTGCCTTCAAAATCAAAACTGAATGAAGCTATGCATCTGCATTCCTCTTTCAAAGACATCATCAAAACTGAATGAGAAAACCCTGATGGAGGCAAAAGAAGTGCTGCAAACTATGAGGCTGCACACTATTTAAGGCACTAAAGCTAACACAACTTCCATGCCCAAAACTGAAACCACAGTAGCATTTTTAACTAAGGAGATAGTTATTCTTTCTGAAAAGCCTTCTTCTTCAAAGACCCTATTGATGAGAAAGTAGAAGGAAACCTGACATAATTTTCAGAATAGCAGCCGTGTTAGTCTGTATCCGCAAAAAGAAAAGGAGGACTTGTGGCACCTTAGAGACTAACAAATTTATTTGAGCATAAGCTTTCATGAGCTACAGCTCACTTCATTGGATACATGCAGTGGAAAATACAGTAGGGGGATTTTATATACACAGAGAATATGAAACAAGAGGGGTTACCATACACACTGTAATGAGAGTGATCAGGTAAGGGGAGCTATTACCAGCAGGAGAGAAAAAAAATCTTTTGTAGTGATAATCAAGGTGGGCCGTTTCCAGCAGTTGACAAGAACGTGTGAGGAACAGTGCGGGGAGTGGGGAATAAACCTGGGGAAATAGTTTTACTTTGTGTAAGACACATCCACTCCCAATCTTTATTCAAGCCTGATGTAATAGCCACACTATCAGAGGCTCGTTCACCTACACATCTACCTATGTGATATGTGCCAGCAATGCCCCTCTGCCATGTACATTGGCCAAACCGGATAGTCTCTACGTAAAAGAATCAATGAACACAAATCAGACGTCAAGAATTATAACATTCAAAAACCAGTTGGAGAACACTTCAGTCTCTCTGGTCCCTCGATTACAGACCTAAAAGTGGCAATTCTTCAACAAAAAAACTTCAAAAACAGACACCAACGAAAGACTGCTGAATTGGAATTAATTTGCAAACTGGACACCATTAAATTTGTCTTGAATAAAGTCTGGGAGTGGATGGGTCATTACACAAAGTAAAACTATTTCCCCCCTACTGTTCCTCACACGTTCTTGTCAACTGCTGGAAATGGCCTACCTTGATTATCACTACAAAAGGTTTTTTTTCTCTCCTGCTGGTAATAGCTCACCTTACCTGATCGCTCTCGTTACAGTGTGTATGGTAACCCCCTTGTTTCATGTTCTCTGTGTATATAAAATCTCCACACTGTATTTTCCACTGCATGCATCCGATGAAGTGAGCTGTAGCTCACAAAAGCTTATGCTCAAATAAATGTGTAAGTCTCTAAGGTGCCACAAGTACTCCTTTTCTTTTGACATCATTTTGAATCCCTATGGAGTCTACCTCTAGGCATCCCTTTCTATTGCTTCTTTCCCAGAGGCAGCCATGTCTTGGTGTGACAATTTAAAAAATGTGACTCCTCTGGGCCATTATGAATTTCTCTCTAGAGAGAGAAAGACAACACAACTCAGATACATTAGGGGACTCATAGGAATGTTCTGTTTTACAGTGTTTTGAGAAAGGAGAGTTGGGTGGGGGACAATATTTTTGCTGATGTGGGTTTCACAGGAGTAGTGAGTTTTGAGAAGTAGTTTGAAAGGAGATAGGGTAGATGCTAGTTGCTCTAGAACACTGAAGGAATTTCAGGAACAGGAGGCAACAAAAAAGAAGGTTTGAAGATGAGAGTGAGAGGACACAGAGGGAGAAATGATGCAGAAATTATTGGTGGGTGCCAATAGACAGCTTAGGTGTCTCTGTAGATGACATGTGTTTTCCGTTCAGAGCAATGGCATCCAATTTTGTAGCCAGAAGACAGAATTGGCTCAGACCATGAATTTTAAATCCTCTGTTCTTCTGTATTCTCCAGAGCCACATTTTTATTGAGTCCATGGAAACAATGGACCAGATTCTGTAATAATCTGGAGTAATTCCATTTAACTCAGTGAAGCTACAATGGTGTAAAATTGATGTGAGTAAAACCAACATTATTGACTCTGGAATACTGAGAAATCTAAACACTCATGGTTTGTTCCCTGTAAGTTCCACAAAAGGAATATAAGTACTATCAGAAAAACCAAACAGATATTTCAGTGATACTTCCCAAAGGAATTTTCTCATTGGGTTCCAACTACTATATTCAGAGTAAAGTTGTGAAGCCACAATCCCACAGCCAAACCCAGACAAACCTCCTTTAACTCCTCGTCTAGTCCAGCCAAATCCACAGCATGACAATAAACACATAGGCCTAGTAGGCTGAAAAAGACAAGTTTATGCCCACCTGTTAGGACCCAACTTCAAACAAATGGGCACTGAAGATGGTGCAGAACAGTTAGTCACTAGACCTCAATACTGTTCCTCAGCCATTCTTCTTTGATTAAAATAACATTAACAAAACCCACAATATTCATTCAATATCCTATCTTTTCATTCCCATGAGGCAATGCAATTGTAGTTCCCTAAAGTGTGCATACAGAATGCAATGCAAATCACCACTACAAGTGTCCCCAAATACTCAATACTCATCAAAGCCAGGTCAAGATCACAGCAAATCAACCTATATCTCTTCCTAAATAATATGATAATCTGAACCAGCTCAGATCCAGATCAATCTGATGCAGAATTGAAGGCACTCAGTCTTCAGGACCAGAAATACTTCCTTATTTATATGAACAAACTATCTATACTCTACCAGGAGGACAAGCTATTTCGGGCTAGAACCATTTATTTATTTAGATTTATAAAAGTACACATCCTTTGCTCTGGGTGCTGTCCAAGAATTTAAAATCATACCAGTTAACAGAATATGAAAACCCCAAAGCTCCCATACAATGTGCCAAAACAAACTGCTTCCAATTCACCCACCTACTTCAATCACATAAATCAGCCTGGGAAAATAGCTGTCCTAAAGGTCATCAATGAACAGATCAGTGGGTTCCAGAGTTAAGGACAGAGTACCAGGCCAACATCTGTACACAGTAGGGGCCCAAACAAGGAGAAAGCTGATTGGTGGACCACACAATAAGCTAGGAGGAGTGTCCCCCAACTAACAAATTTAATTCTGCTAACAAAAACATTGAATCCCAAAGAATAGAATTGTTTGCTATTAGTTGGAACAGTGAGGCAAATGCACCCTTCCCTGAAAAAGAGCACCCTGAACTCTGGCAACTAGTGTTCTAGCTCACCCCTGACTAAACTCCCTACTCTGCATCGTTCCTCCAACTTCAGTAATCAGCTAAAAATACTAAGGGAAAAAGTGAAAGTCCTCACAGTGCTAAAAAGGCCTAATAAACTCTGTTTCCTGAGCCTCAAATGGATATCCCTGACTCTTCCCTTGTAGCTTTCACACAGCTCAGATTGCCTAACTCAGGGACCTCTTCACCATTTAGGCTTAATTCCCCTAGCCTAAAAGTTTGGATGTAGAAAGAGAAATCTTTTGTGAGTTCAGCTCTAGGTTGGCCTTTGCTTCAAATCTATACTCCAAAATTTGGATTAAATGCTCTCCACTAATGTACAAAGAAAAACCTGGAAGCAGGATTAAACAAAGCACGGAACATCAACTAAAAGTTCAGGCCTGAGCATTAAGTAGCCTTTTAAGCTTAGATTTCAAATCTTCTTTCACATTTATGTTGGTGGATGTTTTTTAAGGTATCTGGATGTTCCAAGCCTGGGACCTAAAGCTTGTCCTTCAGTCCTGAAGTGTCCCATGTTTTGAGCTATTATTTTGAGAATACCTGTATGTTCTATTCATTAGAACCATCATTGCCATAGCAATTACAATCACCAGTAGAGCTTCTGAAATTATGTTTATTCTTAACTTTACTGCATCTTCCATGAGAACAAGAGCATTTCTTGTTCTAATTTCTTCTGGTGTGTAACAGAATGCGTGGCCTAAGATGTTGGGCCTCTTGTCACATCTCTTGAACTATCCCTGGTTCCTCTTGGGATGAAAAATACCCATCATTCATGGAATGGTGGAGATAATAATTAGAATAAAAATTAGTAGGTAAGGCATTTTCCATTTGACATCAGCAAGGAAATGCAAGGCCAATGCTTTTATTCCATTCTTAGGTCACACTATTATACATAAAGTGTTGTCGCTTGTATCGTAATTATTACAGGAGACTCTGTTCCCTGCTAAACAAATAGCCTTAAAAAGTACTCTCTCATTCACACACACAAGAGTTATGCATGTAACTATCTTTGACTCAAACCCTCATTCATCCTGCACTATGCCCCCAATAGCTGGGCTTGGTTTAGGGCATTCCAAAGAGAGTAGTGGAAAGGAATCCTCCCATACTCCCAGACAGCTGAGATGCTCCATGACAGTTATTGCAACCATGAGGCTGCAGGAGCTCCTGCCCCTTTTACTCCTCTTTTCCCACTCCACAGGGGTAATGGACAATAGCGGTGGATCTATTGGCTCTGTCCTTCAGTCTTCTCTCATCCGATTCTTGCCCCACAACCCTTTGCACAGGGATAAGTCATAGTCTTCATGGAGCTCTGTGACATGGAGGGTGTCTGCTTCCTTGGTACAGGTTCTAGAAACCCTGCACCACCACCTGTGTAGCAGAAGTGCTCCAGAACTGGTCCAATGCTTCTAGAGTTCTCAGCAACTACATCTGAGGGGGCATGTTTTTGTCTTATATAGGCATTTTCATTTTCAAAGCACTTTTCAAACCTTAACTAATTCTCACAATATCCCTTGTAGTAGGTATTTTCCTCATTTTATAGAAGAAGAAACTGAGACAGACAGGCTAAAGTCCACACTTTCAAAAGTGCCACTGCAGAGGTCTCCATTTGGGCACTCAAAAATTTAGGCACCTAAAATTACTGGACACCTTTGAAAACATTGACCCATGTGATGTGCCCAAGGCTGTGCAAGAAGTCTGTGTCTGAACAGGAATTAGAACTCAGGAGTTCTAGGCTCACAGCACTGTGCTCAAATTCTCTCTCCCATCTTTCACTCCAAAGGGAATTATTCACACAAATTCCCTGCATTGATCAGTGAGAAAGTTGATCCCTTAGTTTTCAGTTTCCTTCTTTTACTGGTTTTGTCACAACTTTAACAATACCGGACATCAATGGGAGTTGCAGTGTGGAGTGGGGGCAGTGTATGGCCCTTAAGCATAGTTTTTGCATGTTAATACATGAGAAAGTGATGTCTTATTTGTTCTGTAACTGACAGAATAATGTACAGAAAGCATATAAGTATGAAGAGGGGTTAGTTAGATAATGTTGAACAGAGCATCTTCAAGACAACACTATAACCAGTGTAATTCAAATGTCAGGCTAATTGTTATCAGCATTTAATGTTATCATGGGCCATTTTTAATAGTGGAATTTTTCAGCAGGTACTGTAATGGTCAGAAGAAAATGTCACATATAGCTGCTGCTGTTGCATTGTTCATAAAAGTACAAAAAATAAGAAAAAAAGAAAATTATTTCTACCAACAGCAAAAGGAACAGCTTGTTTGCTTAAATCTGACTGTAAAATTAATCCATTTGCTGATACTATTTGAAGTATCATTTACTTTCAGGAAGAATAGAGGAGGTTTGCTATAATACAGTTATGTGAAGTGCAAATAATGCTTATTAGAGATAAACCACAAACCCTTTAAATATAGGTTTTTAGAAATTCATATTCAGGCATGTATTACTGCTCCAAGTTGTTATGAAGCAATTTAAGTATCAGCTTTATACCCTTTGGTAACCCGTATTACACCTAGAGCTTTACAGAAAATGAAATTTTAATATAATTCACCCCAAAATGGCACATGATGACATTAATTCAGATATTTTTCATATGTACATAGTTTGATCTGATCCCTCACCTACCATGTAAACAAAGTATTATATGGCAAATTTCCTGTGATACAGTACAGTACTGTGATACAGTACAGTACCTGCATATAATTATGGGCACATTTTGCCAATGCAACTGTTACACAGATTTGTAATTAATTCCTTTAAAGATTGCTGTTAGAGTTTTGGATACTGATGCTGGTTTTGGACATTTATTACTGCTCTTTAGTTGGCTATTTGCTGTGCCTCAGAGACAGATGTAAAATTAGTGTCTATTTTGAGCCAGCAAACAGTACATCTTTCCTCCTGTTTATTGAATTGCAGGGAGGAATTCTTTGGGCTCCCACTTCTTTGTGGTTTTGAAGTAACAGTCTGTTTTTGTGCCAACCATGTAGCTTCAATGCATGTGTAAAATTTTGTTGAGGATCAAGCTAGAAGTTGCTTACTTAACCTAATGGAAAAAACACAGTATGAAGTTAGGATGCATTGTGTAGGAGGGCTTTCATTTCTCGACACTGAGTAAAACTTTATGCATCACAAATGCAAAAATAGTAATCAGTTTAAAATGCACTGAGTATATTCTGCCCGATGACCCACATTTAAAAGAAACAACTATTAGTTATCACTAAAATTTTTTTTTTCTTCTTGTTAAGAGAAAACTACATTTCTGAGGTCTGCTTGTGCTGACAGTGATAGTGATGGACAACTTATCAAAAAAGGGAAGCAAATACCATAATGATCTTACTTTTAATTTCACAATGTAGAAACCTTTCTTTCGAGTACCCTTAGTTATGATTCCATACAAATATTTTTGTTCAAAGTAAAAAAAAAAATCTCCCACAATTACAAATGGACAAATCCAGTCACTGGACTGAAATATGAAAAAATAA
>NC_136390.1:23847675-23877675 GCF_965140285.1 Lepidochelys kempii | reverse complement strand
AAATATCTACATTAGATGAATAAATAGATCAAAAAGATATTCTATCCATTAGTAGGCTGAAGCTAGCTCCTCCTTATAAACCCTATTTTAAAATACCTTCCATGCCAGCAACTTCACCAAAACTAAATTGGTCCATAACAAATAGATGGATAGACAGATAATTCTGTACAATAAGTACTAATTTCCATGTGAAATAATCCAGTTTTGGAGCATGAATCTATACTTTGCAAATGCAAAGGGAGCATAGACAAATTAAGCAGACATAATGGAGCTGTTCACGGTTTAAAATTTAGAAATTTTTGCACCCTCTGATTTTAATACACTCCTCACTCCAAGTCTATATCATTAAAATGAGGATGATAAATCAAATAGCAGGTGTATGATAATATTCTTAATAGATAGATCTGCTGTCCAGAACCCTTTCTTCTGTATTTACCATCACTTCATATAACATTTCTGTTCTTCCCAGGTAAATATAATTAACTTGTAGTTGACTGATTATTAAAAATAAGAAGCTTTTTTCCACCTCACTGCTTATTGGATTTGATATCAGAAAAAGGCCTTCATTTGGCCCAAATAAATACCTCTGGTTTTCACCACTTGCTGTAATGTTTAAAGTAAATAAGTTCTTGTCCAGCTAGCATGATTGAATTCATTCAATTGCAAGAACAAAGCCATTGTATAGAGACTTAGAACAGGCCTTTTCTCTGTTTCCTTTAAAGGAATCTTCCTTGTTACTGCAGTGTGCTTGCTAGCTTTGTGAGCTGTTCAATAATTTGCAAATGCTAAAAATGTATGTGCTTATTTTACAGAAGAAATGAAGGAGGAATATGACACTATGGGGCCTGAAGCCACAATTCAGACCACTGGAAACAATGGTACAGGTAAGGAAAATGGTCCATTTGAACATCATGTTTGTTCTGTGTCATTTAGAATTAGCTGTGCATGACGGGAAGAAGTGGCTAAACAATTTATTTACTTGTCTAGCTGAACAATTGAGAAATGTTTGAATAATTGTCCTGTTTTCAATTCCCACTCCCTATCCCCCAAATTTGATTACAATGGTACAATCTGGGTATTCAGTGAAAACTCAATCTCTCTTTTCCCCACCATGCCTCAACCTCACACATTTTAACTGCATTCTTGTAAGCTAATAGATTTTAGCATTGTGAGGAGATGTTTTCACAGCCAGGCTGAATGAACGAGTTTAAAGTACCTGGGCCAAGATACAGCAGTCTTTTAATGAGAGAGAGATTGTACAAAGGACTTGATAATAAGGATGACAACCCCATATTCACAGGGAATAGAGAGTAAGATACTTCAGAGAATCCAGATATCTTTTCAGAAAGACACACACAACCCCCCATATATGTACAGATACACAGTTTAAATGCATATCTGTGAGATTATTTTGTTTCTAGCTAATCTTTTTTTTCTACTTTCCACATCTCTTTCTTTCCCTTCTTAAAATCCATACATTTCTGTGGAAAAAGAAAGGGAACATAGATATTTAACAGTCATCATTTTTGAGCCATCTCTTTTTTTCTATAGCTGTGAAAGGCCGTAAAAAGTTTCTGTTACTATTTTTCTATCCAAATGAATTCTGGAGTTTGACCATGTTCTTCCCAAAGGGCATAAGATCCTTTGCCATCCTTGACATAGCTGATTTTCATGCATTATACTACATTCACCTTGCTTTCTGCTAGATTTACACTTAAATATGTAGATGTTTTCCAGCACAGGTAAGTTGTTATGCATCCCATTATAATGTTTGATTCATAGGTACTGCCTTCTTGAAATGTTATTATAAAAGATGGTACCCAAATGTTATAAGGATTTTATAACTCACACATCCTTAATGCTGGTACACACCCACATAAAACCTACTGTGTCCTTACTAAATAACAGAAGAAATGTACTTCCTAATTCTTGTGGGAGAAAATAATAGAAAAATAGAAACATGTCAATGATTTTTTTCATACATTAGATTTATGCATGAAAAAGTAATGAGTGGATTAGAACGGAGTCACAGTTTATCATGATATATATCCTTAATAATATTTCTATACCTAACTGAAAATAACAAATATTGAAAAAACAAGTGATTTTAAAATATATGTTCATACGGTGATGACTCATACATGGTATTTGGAGTAATTGGACATGGAAAGGTTCAGATGTTTGATTCAGAAAAAAGGCTGGATTCTTATCTGATTTACCATTACCAGAATCTTTCAGGTCCCCTCTCAGGCTTTGTGACTATCTTTGCACACATTTTTCTGACCATAACAAGCCCTGACTCCTTCCTACTTGTTGTGTTGTCTCCTTGGAGGGGGGAAAACTTGTGGCCTATTGCCACATACCACTCCTTTCCAGTTTCTGATCATCTCTTCTTCCTGCTTTGTACTCTGGCCTTGGGTCTCCTCTTTAGGAGAAAGGTATTACAAGATCTGTCAGCTGACAGCCCCATAGATCATACTCTACTCTTAATCCAGAAAAGAGGCGTCCCACTCTTCCTGGAAACCAGTCAGAAATCATCTTCTGGGCATAGACATGAGGCCTACAGCCCTCTCTCATTTAATTGGTTTAAATCAGTGTTATTCTGTTGATTTCAGCTGAGGATCTGACCCAGGAAGTGTAATCATTCCTTGACAGTCATGGGGAGCTTCCTTTGGCCCTGTCTAAAATAGGAAATTGTGCCTTGTTGAAGATTTGTTTTCAAACAAAAGCCAGACACCCTCTAAAGGGTCTCATTGCTTTGCCATTTAAAATGTAATAGTTACTCTGGAGTAGTGGACTGTGGGACTGAGAAATCACAGACCATGTGAAATGCCCACAACTTCTTCATGATTAGAGGTTCTCATATAAGTGGAGCAAGGAAGAATATTGCACGTAATGGCTGGCCTATGTTGGGACTCAACCTTTTTTTCCAAATCCTAAGAAAATCTGTGGGTTGGGTGGTGGGAAGAACCCTTATTTTAGTCATTCTTTAAAATAAACCTCAATAATGACAGGAACACCTTCCTTTCTATACACCCACGTAACAGTTATCAGTGGCCCTGTCTACACTAGAAGACAAGCTGCATTTTAAAGGCATCCTAGAGGATAACTTCCCCCTAAACTGATCTTGAAAATACACCTAGCCAGACTATGTAGACCAGGTCAGACCCTTCTCAAAGCCTGCCTCCCAAAGAATCATGGCCTTGTCTACATTTTCTGGAACAGAGTTGAATGTCTACTTTTGAATGAGGGTGGTCAGAGGGAGCTGTGTTTGAAAACAAATTTTCAGCTTGGCACAATTTCCTAATGTAAATAGGGCCAAAGAGAGCTTCCCATGACTGTCAAGGAGTGAATATGCTTCTTGTGTCACATATTCAGCTGAAGTCAACAGAACCAATTTAAACCAATTAAGCATCTGGCTCGCTAATGTTTTACTATCTGAGGGTCTTATTCAGAAGGCATAGTCACTCAGCCTGACTCATTCACAATTACTATTGACTTCCACAGGTGACTTGCTTGAGTAACAAATAAGTAACAATGGCAGAATAAGGTCCTGGAAGTGTTATATTTTATTCAAACAATTTACCAGTTAAACACTACAATAATTATATCCAGTTACATTTCTTTTTATTAGTAGAGAAGAACATCATTGCACCTGTAGTTTGGGCAGAAAATATATGCATAATGTCACCCAAACTGAGACTGTGACAAAGCCAAGTGATGTCAGGGTGTTTAGTAAATTGAGCCATCCAATTAGCAGAACATTTTTGTTAATCTTTTTCACTTTGAGTGAAAGATGCCACTTGACGGTCCAGAACAACAAAGTCCTCTGTACATAGCACAAATACTTCAGAATCAGCAATGATGCAAACTTTTCCAAATTGCCCGGTTCAGGTGCTTCAGCTGTAACTTGAAGGGACTGGCTAATGGGAAGAGAGGGTAGGTGAGTCGCTGTGATATCTGAGACCTTGTCCTTTCTGCTGAGATCATTGATAAGAGTACTAGCTAGTGCCATTTGTGAGGATTGTTCTTGTGATGTGGACATCTTTCCACAGGAAACTATACTGTCTTCTCTACACCACCAAAACCTCTGATGGTAAGGATTAGTGGTCACTTCCAACTGAGCTTGATTTGAGCCTGTGATTTAGAAGTGAAAGATCATATAACCTATTGTTAATCCCCAGAGCCATCCAATCTCTATCTGAATGTTCTTATGTACTTTTCAATATGAAATAATATACCTTACATCTGGCTATTGTGAAAAATAAAAAAAAAATGTAGTGAAAGTCACTTTCAATCACATGACTTTCAGTGGGGCTTTTGCTCTTGCTTCACTGTGCACTTTTGAAAACCCTATCTCTAAATAACAAATATTAACTGTTTTGGGAGGATGTTAGGAGTAATTCTTTGACATGCTCCTTGTAGTAAGGACTTATGTGGTCTGGCTTTGGTACTGTCTGTTGACTCAATTTCCCACAGTGTATTGCCTCAGTTTCCCCTCCCTGGTCAACCACCAGCTTTGAGTGTGGATAGGTCCCTGAGGTGACTTAGCCCTCCATCTAAGCAGATGAACTAAGTCTGGGTTCAGGTGAGGCTGAACGCCAGTCCCTGTAAAGCACCAACTCACCCTGTGACACACCCTCAATAAAGACCACATCACAATGACCTTCATTTGACCAAGGAAGTCCAGATGGGACTTTTTTTGGAGAGCATTATGAATACTTCTGGATTGCCCTGAGAGGTCACTGCTAAGTAATACAAAATGCTTCTTGTTCCTGAAGGCTGGGCATGTTACCCCTGTAAGGTTCCCCAACTCTAGATGACCTGAAGACTTCATAGCCAAGTCACTCACATGGTAGAACTAACTACAGAGTTGTTATTTGGCCAGGCAACAAATGTGATTGGTTTTAGGAAAAAATTCACTGTAGTATGTCATTAACATAGAAAGGAAATAACAGAAAGATCTTTATTATGCAATTGTCTTCCTACTGTAAGAGTTGCTACTTTTATATATGGCTACCATGAAACTTTTTTTTATCCTCTATAATTTTATACTAAGCAATATAAAGTTTATACAAGAAAAAGAAAAAGCTTCCACTAGAGTTAAAGGTATATTTCATAGTTCAGCCCTGCTAAATCAATTTGCAAACTGTTTCTAAAGGTCTCTAAAAGGGCTACTTAACAAAATGATGTACTGTATAAGCTGTTTTCAAATAGTTGATTGTTAGAATCATTTGGTTTACTTCATTGGTCCGATTACTTTCATTACAGTTGGGATTCTTTTTTAGGAGATAGATGAGCAGATTCCCTGTTAAAGAACAAACAAAATTTCCCTTTTTCTATTAATAACATCTGGCTAATAAGCTTTGGCTGTCGATGTTTTTCATATGATTTAAAGAAGGAGAAAAAAAACCTTCAGGGGAGAGGAAAACAGAAGTAAAACTTGGCAGGTTAGAAGGATAGGCCGTTTTCAGACCGTAATCTATGTGTACCAATGAGGGCCTGTCACTTCCTGCCTAATGAAGGCTGTGGTTTTATTAGTTTTGTTTGCGATTAGGAGCAGCTATCTCCACCTCACAGAAAGAGTTCCCACAAGAAATAACTGGTCTCCCAAGCTCCTTGAGTGTCCTCTTTCTCTCTCTTTTTAAAGATACTAAACTCCTCCAATGATAGTTTTTCTTAATGTATTTTATTTTAGCATGAGGCTCTGATACATCAGCCTTTGGAACTGAAAATATTTCTATTCTCCATGCCCTAATAATTAAAATATTACTTATTGGTGAGGTCACCTACTGCACTAAATGCTTGACTCACAGATAGGAGTGTGCGTTGTATGTGTAATTTTAATCCACAAGGAATCTATGAGTGCAGCTTTTTACATGGAAAACAACTAAGGTCTTAGGGGGAAGCACACCTAATGATAATCAGGTGATTTGCTTAGTAATACCAAGTGATTTTTTAGTAACTTCTGAATTCTCAACAGTAATGCATCTTGTAAGAGACTGGCGAGCACATGGTCAACCTTTGCTATTCATGTTAATCTTTAATATTACAGTACCAGTAGTATTGTTTAAGTTAAGGATCTGTTAGCTTTTCTGCTAAATCCCCTTGTTTTTAGGGGTTTAAAAATTAGACATAAACATTTGCTTTAGCTCCTGGATTCCATGCATGTGCACAGAAGCTAAAAAAGCCACAGATTTAAGAACCCTAGAATCTGTAATATTACAATAGGCTAGTATAACCTGCTGGATCAGAATCAGCTTTAAAACATGTTCCTGGGCCAACCTAGACACCCCAAGCTCAGGATTAGAGGTTTTAGTAGTAGCTCAGCCCTGCCATGGGTGGTTGGGGGTAAAGGACCTGAGTTCAAATCCTACGTTTGACCCCACGAGGGTCTCAGATTTGCAGGCAACAAGCCTCCCACTCCCCTGATCCTTCAGGCTCTCTCACATCGGCTCCTCTCTTTGCCCCTCCCAACTCTGGGGGTAAAGGGAGGAAGGTTCGTTCTCCTCCCTTCCTAAAAGCCACCACACCATCTCCTCTTCCTGTTCAAATACGCTTTCTCCTAATGAACGTACTCGACATAAGGGGGGGAGATGGAGATGGAAAAGGGCTAAGCCAAAAGAGGAGGGAGAATGGGCAGTGCTAATGCATCCATTATTACATAGATCACCAGCCATTTCCCCAAGAAAGGGGTCCACAACCTCAGTTCTGCTGTAGGGGCTCTAGAAAGATCTTGTTGCCATCCCACTGCCTGGAAGGGGAGACAAATTCCTTCACCCTTGGTACCTTAGTAATCACCTCAGTGCACAACCCTAATTAATTTTTTTTTTAAGATGGTCTATAAAATAGCAACAGCAGAAACAAAAGCAATGTTCAAACATTTTGAAGGTTAAAACCCACAGACTCAGGGTGCTCAGGATAAGGAAATAGTATCCTTAATTTGTGCCTAGTTGCTGAAAAGGTATCAGAGAATATTAACACTATACAGGCATAAATTACCACCGGAGCTGCAAATTCTAGACACAATGTGAGGAGTAAAAGGTGGGGTTTCAGGTATAACTTTGAACATTTCAGCTCTGCTGTGGAAAAAATATACCCAGAACACAGCCTGACATTTCAGTGTGTAAATATAATTATGTACAAGCAACCACCATTTTGTTATATTCACCCCACAACATAAAAGACAAATTGTTACATTTGCATTACACACATATATTTCCACCGTAATTTGCACTCAGAACTCCAGTCTTTCCTCCATATAATCATATCCTACTTAACAAACAAGTGCTTCTTTGCAAATAAGCAGAGGCACTTTGTATGTAACACATGAACTATATCAGGTGGACACTGTTATTGAACAGAAGCTATAATGATTGTTCAGATACATACAAAGAATCAGGAGCAACTCAACAATTTGCTGTTCCATATCCTCTTTCCTTCCATATAATATGTCAAAAACTCATGGAAGTGTGGACAGCAGTTTATAATGATGCTGGCCCTAATTTGAACTGACAGAAATTTGCTTGTTTAAGGCCTATAGAGAAATTTTAGAGGACTTCTCACTGATGCCGTTAGAGGGGTTTAGCCATAAGAATCCCATTTAAATCAACAAGGTTTATGTGGCTAAAACACCATCCAATGCTTAGGAAGCTTCTTTTTTTAAATAAAAAACTTATTTATCTCAACATGGTAAAAGAAGATTTGATTTGATCAGTTCAATGTGTGGTGCTTGCATAGTGCAATGATGGGCCAAACCAGCTCCTCAAATTCAAACTCCTTCAGCATTTTAGAATGGCAGCTGAATAACAATCTCACTCATTCATCAGCCACGTTGTCCATCTTCAGTATGGCTGATGTATATTGGAGAATGTCTGGGGAAGCTTGCACTGCAGCTGTACATCCTGCATACCTGTTCCAAGGATAAACAGAGGATTTTTATCTCTTGCTCAGCACCTTTCATGGGCCCGGTCTTATTTTATCCCAGCTGATTTCATCCATTGCTAATCTTGACCCACATTTAGGGACACCACTGTGTTTTTAACTCATTCTCAGCAGGCTGTACATTGAGGAAAGACGCTGTATAGTCAGGGGAACTGGAAATTCTAATTGGCTAGAGCCATGAGATTGTTGCCAGAATTACCTCCATCTGTAAATTATATCAAGGCACTTCCTGGGGTATATGGACAGCAAACGAAACTATGCTGAACTATCATCTTGCATTTTGACAAAAAAAAATTCTTATAAAAACTGATTTTGTTTGTTTGTTTTTAGGTAAATTTGATATATTTTATCATTTCTCTCCATTATCCATTTCTTATAACTAAAATATGGTAAAATTCTACTTTGGGGAAAACAGAAATGTTCAACTGTTTTACCAAGGGCAAAATTTTCCACATTCAGAGAACACACCACTCTTGCCTGCAACTTCCATTTTTGTAGAAAAGTGAAAAATTGAGGCAAAGCTGCTAATGGTTCAAAAACACAATGGACTTGGTTTGTTTCTCACTCATACTGGTTTTGTACTGTCGTAATTCTTCTTGGGCCCGATTCTTCTGACCCACTAGTTTTACACTGATGCAACTCCACTGCCTTCACTGGAGTCATTCCTGATTTACGCTGGTGTGAAGGAGAGTAGAATCATGCCTGTTTTACTTTTGACTGGTTCATGAAAAATCAAATATATGACAATTTTTGCTTTCTTATTTGTCCTACACAAAAATACATTAAAAATGTAATTGATCGTAAACTATTCATTTAATTTATGGTCAGTTAAAAATAACTATCTGAAATTCACTGCCACCGTTCATTGTCTTTATTTTAAAAATTAGAGAAAGAAAATGGTCTATTTCCCAGTTCTCCTCTGGTTGCATTAATATTTGTCTGTAATGTCCCAGACTTTACAATATTCAGATGCTGGGAGAAGAAATGCATGTTGTTAGCAACAGAATATTTTGTGGTTGAGAACATATTATATTTCATGGACGTTGCACGGACAATAAAAAAATAGGTTTACATTTTCAAAAAAAAAGCAAAACTCCAGCACTGACTGTAAAAGTGGTTTTAGGCTCTGTATCCCACTTATGGGCTGGAAACATGTGGTTCTATTTGTAAAATTGTACAGAGCAACACATTTTTTAAACAATGTGTTTTCCCATTGTAAATTACCCAGAGATGAATTTTCCAGGAAGAAAAATAAGGTTGATGTTATGAATTTTAAAGAAAGTAACATTTTGTTCTTGTATAAAAAAAAATAAAAATAAAAATAAAATGGCACAAGACAAGGCAGTTTTGAAGGGGTGATTGGTTGTGTGCTTCACTACTCACAAATTACAGACCTACACCTGTGAGGTGCTGAGCACCTTATGCAGAGAGCTGAGCATCCGCAATTTAGTAGGAGTCAGTGGGAACTGAGCAGGAAGAACAGATAGAGTAGAGGTCCCTAAGGTCTCAGTTCTGCAAGTTACTCTGAGCAGGTGGACTCCTGTACCTACACAGAGAGCCACTGAATTCACAGGAGTTCCCTGAGGTCCAAAGGTCCATCCATGCAAAATAACTTGCAGTATCAAGGCCCAGTAGACTTCTGCTTCCCTGATTCATGAATGGTCTCATTTATGTAATTTGGCCCAATCCTACTTCCATCAAAGTCAATGGCAAAGCTCCCATTGACTTCGTTAGAAGCTGGAGCAGGCCGAGTGAGACTAAAGTCTGCAGCATCATCAGGCTGAAACCACAGACTTGTAGCTCCAGCGCAAGTGTCAGCATTTCTTGCAAACAACCATATAAACTTACCCAATCTTACAGGGAAAATGCACTCAAAACCACTTCTTTTTCCCTTCCCCCAATTTTAGTTAAGAATGCAAATTGCACGTCGGACTTTGAGGAATATTTTGCCAAAAGGAAACTGGAGGAAGGAGATGGGCATGCAGTCAGCATAGCAGAGTACCTACAGCGCAGTGACACAGCCATTATTTACCCAGAAGCCCCTGAAGAACTGTCTCGCCTTGGCACTCCAGAGGCCAATGGGCAAGAAGAAAATGGTGAGGCTGTAATTCATTTTTAGCCACTATCCTGACTTCTTGCAGCTGTTGCAATTATAAATGCACTACATGCCTGGGTGTTTACCTTAAAAATTGAAGAGCAGCTGCAGAGGCATGGAATTTCATGAGCAAATATTGGAACTGTAATTTTAGTGTATTGTGATTTTTTTAGTCAGCAAATTATTTTGTAGATGAAGAAATAAAGAGCAAGAACAATTAAAGCTTAATTTAAAAAGGAAAAATGCTCTCTCTATGGTTTTAAGTTTCTGAACTATTGAATTTTTACATGAGAAATTTAGGATTATTGACCCATAACTCTCTTACTTCTCGATGAATAATTCAAAAAGTGTCCATGAGAATGATTTGGCCGGTGTCATATTAATATAACAGGTTAAAATGGAATGCAAATCATCAATTGATTGAGAAAAAATATTTCTTTGTTTTTCAGCTATTTAAGTCTTCCAAAAAGCGAGAGTAAGGACTTTAATTAATTTTCTAGCACAGTACAAAATGATTCATACAAGTTTGTTGTGGGTGTGGAAGGGGACTGGTGTGCTCTGAAGCCAGTTTGAAATGATGGCACTCTAGTGTAGCAGATTGCAGTGATTCCTGTCATACCATCCTGGGCAATAAGCCCATTAGCTGCCATTGATTTACTGACCTTTTGGCCTGCTTCTCTCTCTCTTGTCTCTCGGCTACAGACCTGCCACCTGGAACTCCAGATGCTTTTGCCCAACTGCTGACCTGCCCCTACTGCGATCGGGGCTACAAGCGTTTGACATCACTGAAGGAGCACATCAAGTACCGCCACGAGAAGAATGAGGAGAACTTTTCTTGCCCTTTGTGTAGCTACACGTTTGCCTACCGCACCCAGCTCGAGCGGCATATGGTGACGCACAAGCCAGGGACAGATCAGGTGGGGGGTTGGTTTTAAGTGATTTCCTTCTATAATAACCCCTTAGAGAAACGATATTGCTTTGATTGGCAATCATTATTAATTTTTCATGGCATTTTGAAGATGCAGATCTTTTAATGGTAATAGCTTTAATTGAGGTCTAAATGATTTTTTGATGGTCTCTTCTAATATGATTTAATAGTCTTATGTTCACGATCGAATGAGTGTGTTAATTTCTAATTTAGAAATTTTATTTGCACTTTAACTTGACTTTAGTTTCGTTTTTATGTTCCTCAAAAAGTGAACGAAACTGTGGTATTTTAATTATACAGTATTAAACATCTCAGCAATTTTAATTCCATTTTTCACCTAGTTTTACTTCTCAATTTTTGCGAGTAGGATCTCAAAGACATAGTAAAAGATCTACTAATATTTTTTTTCATTATTTTTGAATAACCTTTTCAAGCACATAAAATTATGCATATTTTGTATTCTAGTTTTTAAAATAAAATTACACATTTTTAGAGTAAATCTTTCCATAAAATGTATAGATTATGTTTTTTGAGTATACCAATAACATATACACACATTAGGATTGCAGTATCACTGTAATTTATATATCCTACCAGTATATCTGTTATAAATCAAAATGATTTTTCCTTGATATGATGAAAGTAATCTTACAACATTACTGCTTTGCATTATTTAGTTCATTTCACAATTACATTTAAGCCAATGCTGTGTGTCTTGAACAGGTGACTGAAGCAAACTGATTACTCAAAAGGACTGTATTCCAAAGCTTTTTACAAACTATACGAAAACTATTTCTTCTGTTATAGAGAATTACCTCTGATAACGGGTGTTATGGAGTGTTGTAATAGAAACTCAACTGGTGTGTCTTAAACTTAAATAAATGAGTGTGTGCATGTGTCAAATTATATAGGCCTTATACCATATTAATTTTTCTGAAACAACTAAAAATCATAATCAGCTATATATCTTTTGATAGATTTTTCTCAGCGTAAGGTAAATTCAGTTAGGCAAACATACATCTTCTAATCATGCAGTTTTGCAATTAGCATTTTTAAGAGAACAGTATCTCTTCCTTGATCTTAAATCAATATAAATGATTCTGGTGCAGTTTCTCAGATCGCTTCCTTTTCAGGGTTTTCTGGTAGGCAAATACATTCTCATATACAATTTTTTTAATCTAACACAATCTGAGGATTTTCCCCCCTTTTGCTTTATATTATTAAAAACACTGGGTTAAAATTCCTAGATATTTATCCAACATAACTGTCTGAAATTTCACATGCAAGAGTCTGATTGTGTTGGCGCATTATGAATGGTAGCTTTGGTGTTGAAAAGTCCCCTCATTTGCTCATGGCATTTACAATTAGTAAATTAAAATGATTGTATCATATTAACAGTGGCACAACTAAAGTTTATAGTAGTCCTCTGAGGGCTATGGGGGGAGACAAAACAGCTGTTGCTGTTTGTTTATGCAACTCAGCAACATATGAGCGCTGGTCCCTCAATGGCGCTCGGCGGGCTGGGCTCTGCTTGATCTTTGAAGGTTGCTGCTGTTTGAACAAACCTCCCTGTGTCCCATGTAACACCATCTGTCTCACTAGGAATGTGGGAAGATTCAGCACACCCTAGCAGTTGTCATACCGTTTCTATGCTGTCTTTTTTGCAATAGGCTTTTGTGTCATTGCTACTTGAAAAAAGCTGACCTCCTACCTTGAGCATCCAGAGTGGATGACTGTATTTTTTTTCTTAATTCAAAGTCACAGTGCTTTTCTCACTTGTTCAAAAAGGTCAGCTGTGTTTGATTATATCTTTATGCTGCTTTTAACTTGTCCTTTCAACCAAGTTCTCTCTTGTTTTGCCCCTACTCCTTAGCACAGCACTGGGGGGGAAGAGAACCCACCATAAGAAAGGTAGCTGAAATCTTTCCTGCTGGTTTGTGATAAAAATTTTCCAGCAGCTACAGCTTCATGCTGAAGATATTGTTGCTTATATTTGATAATGAATGAAATCTGATATGTAATACTGTATTTTCTACTAGTGCAGTAAACAGGATTTTTAAACAAGAGGCATTCCACATGTTTAGAAGACACTAGGAATAATAAGAACCACAAATATTTTTACAGATCAGTTTCTCTCATCCTGAGATACCTTAAAGCAACACATTTCTGATGAGAGACTTAGGAAATAATTCTAAAGCAAATATTGAATGCTCATATGAAAGCACTTTCGCATTTGTTTCGGTTTACTGCCAACATTTTGATTTTTATTGCAACACTGATGAGACATATAAATGTACGTGCAGACCTTTTGGTTTGCCTGATAAGTAGAGAGTTAAATTAATTTTGTTTTTTTTTTTAACTTGAAAACTCTTGGTTCCTCTTGCATAAAATTCATATCAGAATCTTTTCTCTCCAAGCACCAAATGCTGACCCAAGGAGCAGGCAATCGCAAGTTCAAATGCACTGAGTGTGGCAAGGCCTTCAAATATAAACACCATCTGAAGGAACACCTGCGAATTCACAGTGGTGAGTAGCGGAGGTGCTGCTGTTCTCATTTGCATTTTGTTTAATTAGCTGAGTTTTAAAGATTGCTTAAAATTTACACAGTTCTGTTCGTAGCTTCTTAGAGATACTAAGGTATTTCATAAAAAATATCTGACTCATTCTCATTTATCATGCTGTTAATAGCATGGTCTTGCTGTAAGATTTTGATATAATAACGCTTGTTACAAAAAATAATAGATCCTTTGTTATGCTGCTTGAGTTCAGAGGAATTCAGAAATTTTTGTTTAGTTGGCTCTTGGAGGGATCAAATTTTTAAAAAAATGAAAATGCCCAAGTGGAAATAAATGAAATATGGCTCATTTGTTGGGATAATGGACATCTGAGGAATGACTCATATTATATTGCAAGCTAAGGCATTTTTTTTCTATCTAGCTATCAATCTACCTATTTAGCTAGGCTGGCGCCTGATCCATAAATCTAATCTTTACAAGGTGACCCTTTTGTCCACACAGAGACCTGTTGAGCTCTTCCCAGCCACAAAGGTCCACCTGTATGGATGTGATTACTGAATCAGGACCCAATTTTTTATACAGTGCCCATCCTTGTAGTATCTGAATGCATTTTTGAGAAGGCTGAATTGAATTTAAGCTTTATGGATTTGACTGCACTACTTAGCAGAAGACTTATCTACATGTGCCAAATAATACAATTTTTCAGTCAATCTGGTGACTTTCAGGCATTGTATTGTCAAATGGGAAACAATGATTTATAATTGGCCTCAGAAGTGCTAAGATTAAGGCCTTACACCTAAACTACAGTGCACATCATTAAAAACTCACCTATCACTTTCCAAGCTATCTGCAATAACAGTATCATCTACTCTTAGAATATGTGGCACTAAGGAGTGACAAATGAGTTTTAATTGTGCCCACTGTATCTAGGAGGTGACAGGGCTCTACATAACCAGAGTCCCCATGTATACATTCCTTTAGCAGCACATGTAATGCCACTAATAGCACTGCATCACTAACAGAACCGCGACAGAATTGCTTGGCTATCACAGGCATGGAGTCAGCCAGGTGAGATCACTCCCATTTTGCATAAGTCCCCACAAAAGCTAGGATCACCTCGAAACAAGAAGATTCCACAGAGGTGATACAGGGAGAGGTGCTGGGCTCAGCCATGTTCATAGGATTCTTAGGCACCCAGAATAAGTAATCAGTGGGGTAGGATCGTTACCTCTCTCTTCCTATTAGCCAGTGGCAACATCAATATCTATTTAAGTAAATGTATAAGATCAATTGTTATAACAGTAACAATAATAATAATAATAATAATAAATAATATATTAATGTTTGGTTTTAATTATCGTTTTAGGTGAGAAACCATATGAGTGTCCAAACTGCAAGAAACGTTTCTCCCATTCTGGCTCCTACAGTTCGCACATCAGCAGCAAGAAATGTATTGGCTTAATCTCTGTAAATGGCAGAATGAGAAACAATATCAAGACGGGTTCTTCTCCTAATTCTGTATCTTCCTCTCCTACTAATTCAGCCATCACACAGCTGAGAAACAAGCTGGAGAACGGCAAACCACTTAGTATGTCTGAGCAAACAGGCTTACTGAAAATTAAAACAGAACCACTAGATTTCAATGAATACAAGGTTCTTATGGCCACACATGGGTTTAGTGGAGCTAGTCCCTTTATGAATGGTGGACTTGGAGCAACCAGTCCATTAGGAGTTCATGCTTCTGCTCAAAGTCCAATGCAGCACTTAGGTGTAGGGATGGAAGCACCACTACTTGGGTTTCCTGCAATAGGCAGTAATTTAAGTGAGGTGCAGAAGGTCCTACAGATTGTGGACAACACGGTTTCCAGGCAGAAAATGGACTGCAAGGCCGAAGAGATCTCAAAGCTGAAGGGTTATCACATGAAGGATCCATGCCCTCAAACAGAGGAACAAGGAGTTACTTCCCCTAATATTCCACCAGTGGGTCTTCCAGTAGTGAGTCATAATGGTGCCACTAAAAGTATTATTGACTATACATTAGAAAAAGTCAATGAAGCCAAAGCTTGTCTCCAGAGTTTGACCACAGACTCAAGGAGGCAGCTCAGTAATATTAAAAAAGAGAAGCTGCGAACCTTAATAGATCTGGTAACTGAAGATAAGATGATAGAGAACCACAATATATCCACTCCATTTTCATGCCAGTTCTGTAAAGAAAGCTTTCCTGGTCCCATTCCCCTGCATCAGCATGAGCGTTACCTGTGTAAGATGAATGAAGAAATCAAGGCAGTCCTTCAACCTCATGAAAACATGGTTCCCAACAAACCTGGAGTGTTTGTTGATAAGCAAGCCCTCCTGTTGTCATCAGTACTTTCTGAGAAAGGAATGACTAGCACCATCAATTCATACAAGGACCACATGTCTGTACTTAAAGCATATTATGCTATGAATATGGAACCCAACTCTGATGAACTACTGAAAATTTCCATTGCCGTTGGCCTTCCTCAGGAATTTGTGAAGGAATGGTTTGAACAAAGAAAATTCTACCAGTATTCAAGTTCCAGGTCACCATCACTGGAAAGGACCAGTGCCAAGGCGGTGCTGGCTGCCACTAACACTCCCACTAAAGACTCTTTGTCAGCCAGATCTCCAGTAAAGCCTGTGGACTCTATAACTTCACCATCTATAGCTGAACTCCACAACAGTGTTACTAATTGTGATACTCCTCTCAGGCTAACAAAACCTACACATTTTACCAATATTAAACCAGTTGATAAATTGGACCACTCCAGGAGCAATACTCCTTCTCCTTTAAATCTTTCTTCCACATCTTCTAAAAACTCCCATAGCAGTTCTTACACTCCAAACAGTTTCTCCTCTGAGGAGCTTCAGGCTGAGCCTTTGGACTTGTCTTTACCAAAACAAATGAAGGAACCCAAAAGTGTTATAGCCACAAAGAACAAAACAAAATCTAGTAGCATAAATTTAGACCACAACAGTGTTTCTTCATCATCTGAAAATTCAGATGAGCCGCTGAACTTGACTTTTATCAAGAAGGAGTTTTCTAATTCAAATAATCTGGATAAAAGCACTAACCCAGTGTTTGGTATGAACCCATTTAGTGCCAAACCTTTATACACAACACTCCCACCACAAAGCGCATTTCCTCCGGCCACTTTTATGCCACCAGTCCAGACCAGTATTCCTGGGCTGCGACCATACCCAGGACTAGATCAAATGAGCTTCCTACCACATATGGCCTATACTTATCCAACTGGAGCAGCTACTTTTGCTGATATGCAGCAAAGGAGAAAGTTCCAGCGGAAACAAGGATTTCAGGTACATAGTCATAATTGGTTTGTTTTGAAAGGCTATATTTCAGTATCCCTTGTCATGTCCTTTTATATAAAAAGAATAGTCCCCAAAGTTAAATGAAACCTTTCCAACAGACATAGCAGAATTTTAGCTTGAACTTGAAATTGAAAAGTATGGTGGGAACATTTATTCAAAACAGAAGAAATATGAACACATTTAATGTTTAGCTTTTAATTTCATTAAGGTTATATTTGTCTTCCATGAGAATTTTATATACCTGACAATGGCCCAGAGAATCCTCATTGACAGAAAACACTGCGCTGTACCTCCATAATGGCTCTATACCACTAAAAGTCCCATAGGCTCCCTAGCACCATGACTTCATTGGAACTGCTCTGCCTGGAAGTTCCCCCAGCTCATGGCAGCCTCCAAGACCCACAAGAAGGGTTCCATATTTTCTTAACTAGTTTCTATGAAGCCAGAGAAGGGACAATGTGTATCCCTACCTTGGCCCTGCCTCAGGCCAACCTACACCTCCCCTCAGCCCATCCAGTTCCCATTACTTACCCCTACATTGACTTACCAGACAGAGGTTTGCAGGAGGGCCAGAAATGGAAAGGAATGGTCTGTGGAAGTGGCACCTGAGCCTGCCCATTTCCATGTAAAGTCCCCTCCATGTTTATATCTAAGGGGCATGATTTGGGTTACATTTGTTAGTTCTTGGGTATGATCCTATATTCCTTTCTCAGGTAAACTCTCATAGAAGTCAATGAGTAAAGGGTATATGATCTGGTCACTTAGGTACTTAGGTGCCAAAGGGTTGGTCTAGACTAGAGAAATCACTGTCCTCTTCAGATATTCATAGTGTGTAAGAATATACATGTGTGTATGTATTAAAATATAATGTACACAGTTTAGTTAAATGAGTTTAACTGATTATAGATGAATAAGTTTTTACATTTGTGGACATTCCCCTATGACCTATTATGCTCCATTTGTAATTTTACTAACGATGTCTTATAGTTTCAAATGTGAAAATCAGGTATGGCTTAACGTTATAGCCTGTAATCCCTCTTTGCACAATAGGAGCATAAATAGCACTGCACCTCCATAACAGCTGTTCCACTATTCCAATTTACAGTACATCTGCCCTCTTTCTAAATGTATTTAAGCCTATTTAATCTTCTCTAATATTAATTAGTGCAAACCTAGTCTAAGAAAACTGAACTGTGTGATAGCAAATGGAAATGTATGTTATCATGCAAGTTTGCACTCTCTTTGGATCAAGACAAAATAAATATAAAGAAATTTAATAATTTACTGATCCACATTCATTATTGCTTAATGCTGAAGGCTATTTTAACATAGATAGAACATTGATAAAAAGTGTTATTAATATTCCCTATTTCAAATTACAAAATTAAATATAAAAATATAGCTTGAGGCCTTTAGTTGGGAGACATACATTTAAATGGATTGCATAATAATAACATTTTGTACCTAAATATAAAATTCAATTAAAATCTTTCTACAGATACAGAATATATCTACGGTTCAGTGTTTTGACAGAAAAGATCTTTAGTTGTTCCTTACATTTATTTCATAAAAGATATTAAAATACCTTTTATGATCTTTGAATGTAGTTCTTTACATTATCATTTCCTGCTCCCTGAAATACTTAGCATCTGTATCGTAAACACTCTCTGTTTAGATAATTCATACAGCTTCTTACTACACAGTGTTCAAAAGAAGACAGAGTTTTCTAAGGCAGTTAAAGACCAAGAGGGACAGTGAACGAAGCAGATGTTCCTTGGTAGCAAGGTCCAGTCCTGTAAACATTTTCTACTGGGCATAGTTATTATCATGAGTAGTCCATGAGTCAATGAGACTAGTCATGGTATTGAGCACTGTGCTTGGAAGTTTTAGCAGGATCAGGCCCCTGCTGGTTATAATTTTAAGTCTTATAGAATAGCTCCCTAATTCTATATACTGTAGGAAGACAAGATGCAGCAGTAAGCCACAAAATACAGGAAGCACAGTGTTTTACATAAACAATTTGGTTACATCGCAGGGAGAATTGCTTGATGGAACACCAGACTACATGTCAGGCCTAGACGACATGACAGACTCTGACTCCTGTCTGTCCCGCAAGAAGATCAAGAAGACAGAAAGTGGCATGTATGCATGTGACTTATGTGACAAAACATTCCAGAAAAGCAGTTCCCTTCTGCGACACAAATATGAGCACACAGGTATGAATGCCTTAAATGTGTAGTTAGACTTTCATTGCATGTTGTACATTTCATAATATTTAATGAGTACACTTCTGTGACATAAGATGCAGCATATGCTGAGACTTTCAACAAGGAAGAAATAATGTGTTTTGCTTAGCTCAGACTGACTTTTTTTCTTTACTTGTTTATTTGTTGTTTGTGCTTTTTTGTTTTTGTTTTGTTGCATCTTAATATCTTTTTTGCTCACCCCAAAATACAATGTAGAGACTATGAGCCCAATCCTGACAGATCTTGTCCCACTGAAAGCAATGGGAATTGAGGGCACTCAGTAGCTCACAGGATAAATCCCTGTATTAACAAATTTCAAGTAAGGCTGGCCCAGTTGCATAGTTAGAGAATGAAATTTGATATATTACAAGGTCTGGAATGAGGAATGATATTGTTGTATCTTACTCAGGATCTTATCCCGTACCATTTAAATCAATAGAAAAACTCCCTTTGCCTTAATGTAACGTGTAAAACCTGTCCCTCAATGAGCTATTTAAAGAGAGTAAATCCCTCTCATTGGCCTGGGATGCCTAAAGGGAAGAGAGGTTGCATCTTACTTTTTCACTTTTTACTGCCTCATTTTATAGCAATTGTTAACTATTTCCAAGTGCAGTTGGTATTGACTACAGTGAAGAACGGGTGGAGGTTAATGTAAAATGGGACCCTAAATAAAGAAGTATGTAAAAGCCCTTCAGTCCCCACTTACATTGGCCATGATAGACTATATCTCCTTGAAGATGATCATTCCCTTGACTTGAGCCCAGGGCAGAACTGGATTAGGAAATGAAAAGCTCACAGAGGAACACACTTTAATTCAAAATATTTTGGAAAGAAGAAAAACAGGAATTGGGCTCCAAAAAACAATACAAACAGCTAGTTACATCAGACAACATAAAAATGTGATATCAGTTACCATGTTTCAGGAAAGATGCCAACCTCTAACTGCTTAGGGTTAGGAAACTTTTACCTTGGCACAGTGCTTCCAAAACATGAGGTTTCCTGCTTTAGGAAAATGAAATGAGTCGCACCTTCCCATTCTCCTTCAACCACACTATGTGTGGTTAAAAATCTACACACCTCAATTAAAACATCTTCCATGTCCCCACACCCTTGGCTAGTACTTCATGCCCCCTCCCCTCACACACACATATTTCGGGAAACCCATCTGTAGATCTTTATAATGTGATACCTCCTCTCCTTTCTTACCTGCCTTGAGGAGCTGTAAAACAGTTAACAAGTATCAAGATTTAAAGTATCATCACTGGCATCTGAGGTTCCACCCATTGAAATAAATTTCACCTCAGAGCTAGTGTATCAAGCTCTCTGCAAACTCAGGCAGACCTTTCTGAACTGATTACACTCACTTCACATTTTGAAGGTTTGTTTCACAGCCGTAACAGCTGGAGAAGGAGTTTTCTTTAAAATGAAACCTAAGCCTCTGGATTACAATTTAATAGTCTGTCAGCCCTCTGCCCCATATCCTTTGCATTTTCTTGGGGTGGTACATCCCACACTTTGAGAAACATTGCCTTATAGGCAAGTATTTTTACAATTGTTCATTATGGGGTTTCTAGCATCTTCCTCTGAAGCATCTGGTGCTTGAGCATCTGGTGCTTATCACTGTCAGAAACTGAATACTGGAGTATCATTAGTCTGATCCTGCATGCCAGTTCCTATTGTCCTAAATCAGGAGGACTCATAATAAAGACAGCAAACAGTGGGGTAACATTACCCTCCACCCTACAATCATGGTTCTGAGCCTACAGAGATGCCCGTGGTAATCTTCTTAAAGCTGCAGGTAAAAATAAAAAGGAATTTGAAGAGACATTTTAGAAAATGCTAGTGGTATTGTTAAAACTGAGTTATAAAAAAATTATGTTTTAAAAAAACTATTAACGTTTGTCATGGAAATTTAGCGTCTGAGGAACTGATGGTGCCTTAGATAAATTTCAGCCCCTTGTGATCAGTCCTTCTTACACTTTAGTTCTAATTTTTTAGCTAAATCCCATACAGAAAAATAGGAGGGAAGTTAAAATGCACATGGGATTAGGAAGAAAATTAAAAGCAACATTCTGGACCCAACTGGTTGGTTCATTGCTGAAAATGAGTTTCACATTGCGTTATTCAGATCAAATTGTTTATTCCATATAAGAAGTGTTGAACACTTTACGT
Source organism: Lepidochelys kempii (assembly GCF_965140285.1). Lineage (NCBI taxonomy): Eukaryota > Metazoa > Chordata > Testudines > Cheloniidae > Lepidochelys > Lepidochelys kempii. Next base: position 23,856,426 of record NC_136390.1, on the reverse strand, counting down.
CCCTGCACCTCTCCTTTCCTGAATTATTTTATTACAGCCATCTGCAAACATTATGGTTTACTACATGACTACCGTAAAGCTCTTATGTTAGAACTGGCCTTCACATATATCGGGATCTGGACATATGGTCCAGTCCCATAAAGTTGGTAGTCCATAAGGTAGACAGACGTACAGTGGAAAGGCTGAAAATTTGACACATTGAAATGCAAGCAGTCACACTGATTTTCAAAATTAACTGTTTGCAAAATCAAAAATATGTTCTGGTATATGAAAAGGACTACCTACTGCCTTAAGAAACAGTGTCCAATTATAGGGTAGTAACTTTCCTCTCATAGAGTAGAATAATAGAATATCAGGGTTGGAAAGGACCTCATTTAGTCCAACCCCCTGCTCAAAGTGGGACCAAGCCCCAATTTTTGCCCTAGATCCCTAAATGGCCCCCTCAAGGATTGAACTCATAACCCTGGGTTTAGCAGGCCAATGCTCAAACCACTGATCTATCCCTACACCTTCTCCTTTGCTGCTCTGCTTCTCTTGGCTTTTCAACTATATGTCTATCAATTTTATGGGATTGAGCCTTATGATCTAGAACATATATATGGTATCATATGGAACACGGCAGAACTACAGTATATCAAAGCTCTAGTGGCATTTACAGAGAGGAAGGGGGGGTCTTGTGGCAAAAGCGTAGATGCTGATGCTATGAGATCTGTGTTCTCTCCTGCTTTGCCTCAGACTTCCTCTGTGAATTTGAGCAAATTACTTAATTTCTCTCTCATCTTCTCCTATCTGTAAAACAGGGAGAAATTACACCAGCCTGCCTCTCAGGGGTGTTGTGAATCTTAATTCAAGCACACTGAAATCCTCTGATGGAAGTTGCTATATCAAGTGCAAAGTATTATTATGAATGTATTTTATTTTATGGAACTTCCAAACATCATATTGTACAGGGTGTGTGGAAGCTTTGCAGACCTTGATTTAGCCTGGCCTTAATAGCTCATTCACTACCTTTGGAGGCGTGCAGTAATTGAATTTTACGATAAAGATGACGTTTACAACCACTGTGATTCAAAAGAAATCCAAAATTGCAAAGTTTTTCTTCATTTGCCCATTTTGTTAATCTAAGTGAGTTTCAAATTGTTTTGATACTTTTGGAAAAAGCTATAGTTATGAAGCTACAATTGCATCTTTTAAGATATATGAGAAATTTCAATCTGTGTTTAAGGCAAGACACTTTGTACTGCACTTAACTTCTACTTCTGGATTCTGGATCATTATAACAGTCGGCCAAAAGTTTTCAATTTCAAAAATGTAATGAAAATTTTTCACAAAATGTTCCTCTTTTTTGCCCATCTCTAATCTTTATCCCTTTTACTTCATTTAAAAAATGTCTTTTGGGGCAGTCAGAATGCTTCCTGACCTTCCTAGAGTAACACAAATAGAGAACCCAGTTTGTGAATATTTGATCCCTTCTGAAGTTTGCTATTGGATTCCTATTTTATTTCACTTTCCCAGATAGTCTCTTTAGAATGGTCTTGGTGCTCTCTTATTACAGCAGTTATAGCCATGAGATGGCAGGACATTTTTATAAAACGTAACAGGGCTAAACCTTAATCATAACTGATGGGCTCATTTTACCTGCTGACACATTAATCACATATATTATCTATTGATGCTGTTGTGTTTGTCTGAACCTATACTAAAAATCTGCAGGTTGTCAGGTCTCTGCTTTATTGTTTGATCAATCAATGAAATCTTTCATTATTAATACCTTTCAGATCTATATGGTATAACCAGAGGTTAGCCAGTGCTAGAACAGTCAGATACAGTGGGCTGGATACTCTGATCTGAAAAATTTACTGTCCAGGCTGACTCTGGAGAATTACCCAGGCCAGGGGAAAATTCTGTAGGAGTAAAGTTAGGGAAGGTAGCATAACCACACTGTCTGTTGCCAATTACCTCACCCCACATTTGGCTGGAGGAGAAAGAGAAAGTGTTTTTGGGGAGGCCTAGGTAGCTCTTGGATGTCGGAGTGGAAGGGGTATGTGATGGAGCTGAGCTTCATAATGCCTGATCCTCCACTTTTATGGAAGCAGCAGAAGCAGCATAGGTTAGAGTAAGCCCCCTGTGCTCCAGCTTTTGTCAGGGCTGAGGATCAGACAGCTAGAATCAGCTCCCTGTGGCTACCACTGTCCATTATGTCCAAGTGCAGCTCGAATGTAGTGAAGAACTGAGGCCAGAGAGACTACAATCCATAATTTTGTAACTTCTGAGATATGTCATTGCCTTTCTGAAAAACAATTTTGGATAGGATCTGAGCTCTGTAAAATGCTGCCACCTGTAACTTAACTTGCACAAAGAGGACTCGTGTTATTGCTGAATGAATTGCATTGGTTCTCCCAGGTTTATAATATGGTACACATTTTGGGACCAGTGTATCAGAGTGCCTGTCCTGGGGCCAGATTCTTGACTTCAAAAGGTTGTTTGACTTCAAGTGGAGCCATGTGTTCATGTTAGAATGAGAGCCTTTATAAGATCATAGTTACTTAAAATCACCTGACACTGCTTTGTATTTAGGTTATAAATAGAAAATTATTATAGCAAATGCTAGGTAGCACCGTGAGTTAGTGCTTCAGTTTTTCTCCTCTGGAGACATGGAAACAGACCCTGACTCTGGTCACAAGTTAAAATTAGTCAGGTAGTTTCATTCTCATTCTCTTTTGTTTATAATATTTAACCATAACAAAATTCAGTACAATTGTCATTTTCTGCTGTGGAGAGGCCCAGAACAGAAATAGTAGCAATCTTGCATTATAAGATAGCTATTATGAGGGTGAATGTGCATATGAAGAGCCACAAGACTGAATAAAGAGTTAGAAAACCTGCCTTTTAGTGATAGACTCAAGGAGCTCAATCTATTTAATTTAACAGAGAGAGGGTTAAGTGTGACTTGATTACAGTACATAAGTCCTACATGAGGAACAAATATTTGATAATGGGCTCTTCAATCTAGAAGACAAAACATGATCTAATGGCTGGAAGTTGAAGCTAAATAAATTCAGACTGGAAATAAAGCTTACATTTTTAACTGTGAGGCTAACTAAACATTGGAACAACTTACCAAGGGTTCTGGTGGATTCTCCATCACTGGCAATTTTAAAATCAATATTGGGTGATTTTCTAAAAGAGATGCTTTATTTTTGGAAATTCTATGGCCTGTGTTATATAGGAGGTCATACTTTTCGGCCTTGGAGTCTATGAATCTTTTATCTGGAAATCAACTTCCAGTACTTCCAGGTATCAATCAGGTCAGAAATGCTGGATGGAATTATGCTTTCTTTAAAAAAAAAAAAGTGGGCCTGAAAAAATGTGCATGCTCTTTGTTTTGAGTGGCCTGGTGTCAAAGATGGGAATCCCAGGCAGATTTGCACAAACCAATTGGCACAGAGAGTAAACATTTGTCTTCAGGGAGAGGGATCAGAGTTTGCATCCCAGAATTCATCATTAAGGGTGAAAGAGGCAGTGTCATCATGGCAGATCAGCAGGTAGGGAAGATTATAGAGGGTATGATAGAAGGAGTGCTAACAGAATGGGGCTTCCAAAAAATAAAGGTCCTTGGGTAGCTGGGAACCTAGCACATGCCTTGTTCTGAATACCAGTTTGGTTTGATTCAAGTTTAGGGGGAAGGTTAGGGTTTGTTCTGGCTTCATCACAATCATTTCACCACCAATATGAATTCTTTGGCAGAGCTGCACAAGGAAACCTGCAGTGTGCCTGCAACACAACAAAAGCTGGAAACATTTTTTTTTTAATCCTACCTAGGAATCCCGAAGCCTACAATTGCTGCTTTGTATTACATCATATTCTATTTTATTGCTTATATGGGCTGATGAGGGCCTTATGGCTGGACTTTTACTTTCATCCTTTTCTTTTCCACTGTATATTTTATTAAGGCCTCTTTTTTTTTTTTTTTTTTTTTTTTTAAGCTTTCATGCTGATGTTTTATTTCCAGATTGATTCTGTAAACTAAATGTTGTCCTGGAGCTTAGTAGAAAATTAGCTCTCTCTGGATAGTATTCTGAATTCCCAGGTCAGGAGTTTTCCTTATTTAGAACTTGATTCATACAAATTAACATGCCATTGAAAGATTCTTTCACTTCACTCAAATACACATTTAGTATTCCCCATTTTATACTCAAATAATGTAAAAAATAGGTAAATTGTGTGCTTGTGAATTTTTTTCTGGAGATAGGTGTCTTCTATTAAAAACAGAACAAGTATGGCCTGGGCAATTATATATAGATTGCATTTATCTTGCACCTTTGACCCGCTCACTGTACTCTGGCCTTTAATCCATCTCTGCCAGGACTAACTCTAAAATCCACCACCCCCCACGCCACGCCCCACGCCCAAGAAGCTGCCTTTAAAAAAGAAAACAAAAATGCCACAAAAATGTTTCCTTCTTTCGTCTTAACTGAGAAATTTCTATTCTTCCCCCATCCCCTTGAAAAAAAATTACATTTGCCTGAGTCAAAAAAAATGGTGATATTTAGTCCAAGACCAGTTACAGATTTAAGATCTGAAGTCTCATAACTTTGCAGAGCTAGAAATAGGAGCTCTCTACCAATGACTATGGCAAATTCAAGGCTACACAGCACTCATTTTTAGACCAAAAAAGTCCAGAGATACTGGAATTTTAGAGATTTTTGTGTATAGAAATGCAATTTTAGGCCATTTTTAGAAGCTTTTCAAACAGATTAGTTGTAATTGTATCTGTCTGTAAACTGAACACAAGTTCCTAAGGGGGCCAGTTTTTGCAGATGGCAGGATACAAAAAAAAAAAAGTCCAAATATTTGTTTTAAATCTCTCTAAAACATTTATGAACTCGTATGACTGTAAAATATGTAGCATATTGGTGCACAGTGGTATAAATGTTTTATTGGCATCCATTTACGTTGATTTGCATAACTCACAAGTAGCTTCATCAGCCATGAATAATACAGATCATCTCAAATAAGTCCCAGTAAAAGTGCTTAGCGTTGGGCCTAACTGTACTCCCATCGAAGTCATGACATTATACTACAACACTGTCAGGTATAGTATATTATCTAGATAAGAGAGAGAGACTGTACTTGCAGCCTTCCCCCCACCACCCCCCACCCCTCCACGTGTGTAACAAAAAAACCCTTCAATCTTATTATATGGCCTATTTAGTCATAAGAGGGACTATGCCCAAATGATACTTACTTTTTTCAAATGGCTGAAATGTTGAGGTTTGAAAAAAACCTGATGCAAATGTACAGTAATCTGATATATTTTAAAATATTTGTATTAACGTTGTAACAGCTGCATTCTATGCACTGCTAAGATATGTTGTGCGGTACGTCATCAAAGAACTTTGTACCACCTGTCATCTTCTACTGGATCCAAATTTCATGTGTTTGGAAGGACTTTAATATGGATGTAAATGGTAGACAGAAGAGTTCTGCATAGTCTTTCTGGCAATAAATTAATGTACAAAATAAGACATTTTACCTTTTAATTTCTAAATTAATTTTTAAAATAAATATGGATTCTTCCAGGAATTCTAGTTTTGTGCTGGCTGAACTTAGTGGAGTATTTGTTAAAGGGAGGGGGTAGAATGAAACAGGAGGTACAGTGTGTTATGAGCTACAACAGTCAAGAAGACTGTTCGTGTGAGTGGCAGTTGTAATAAACTTACAGGACCTAGAATAGCACCAGACAGCAGGGAAAGGTGGACTGATTGGAGAGGAAGTGGGAATGGCTAGAGAAGTGGCTTGGAGGGAGAATTGACTTGTGTTTGATGGCAGCTAAGATCACCACAGTTCAGGCCAGGCAGGTTGGGCACAGTTGGGAGATCGAGGAAGGATTGGAAAAGGAAGGACCATATTGAGTGGCTCAGGTAGATTAGGGATTTCAAAATAAAGAAGGAGCAGGAACACTTATGGAGAGGTAAAACAGCCTGTGATAAGATTTGGGTTGCCGGAAGGGCTGCAACATGTTGATCAGAAAGTGAGATCAGCACTCGGCTAAAAAGACACATCAAAACTAGAGTTGCGCTGAGGAGGTGGTGTATAGATGTGGATTAGGTTGGGATTTCATGCCAAATCATAGTTTGCATACAGATTTGATAGTGCTGAAACCGATATTATAAGATTTCCACCATCTTGAATAAGATTTTGTTCACAACCAAACCAGAATCAGAGAATAGCCTTCTTCTGGTTTTGGATTCAGTCCAAAGCCAAAGTCAGTGGGGCATATTCGGAGCTGGAGTTTCAAATCCAAAACTCCAGTGAAACATAAAGGCATTCAGTTTCTGAGATTTTGGTTTTGATCTTTGTTTAGTCATAAATAACAAGTAAAATATTGTTGAAATACCTACTTGCAGAATAAACCATAACGGCCAAATACTCAAATATTTCATTCATATTTGGGTTGAATTTTAAATTCAGCTGTAAAGGAATAAAAGAAATATCATTAAACCCTCAAAATATGTGCATGAACTGTTTAAAACCCAGAAGAAAAGATATTTAGACTTCAGCCTGAACTCCATCCATAACTCATCCCCCAATTTCCTTGTCACTATTCTGTTCCTTTTTGTGGTTTCTCCTGTATCCTCCTTTCTGCCAGATCTCTCCAGATAGGGACCTTTCATTTCATAACATAGGATTTTAGGATTCCTAAAGCATTCATTACAGCCACACCTTATTAAACTTAAACTTCCACAGTAGAACTGAAGGGCAGCTGCAACTAGGCGATACAACATTAGCACAAGCTCTGGTCATTCATTCTAAGACTCTTGTTCAAGTAGTTTTTATGTCTGACCTTTTCTCTTCTTGCATTATGTCATTGACTACAAAATAAAAGAGAACAGATTAAATTCATAAAAGCACAGCTTCAGTTTTCCTGGAAGTTAAGATCCTTCAATCCTCCTCAAACATTTTTCTGCTTCCGACTAGATTTCCTTTCCACTGCAATGGTCTGTCAATGAGAGTATCCCATCTACCCAGAGCCTTAGCTCACAACAATTTTCTTGCCTGCCATCCCGTACACATCATACATCACCACATCTCATCTGTGGTTTAAATATATTTTTATGCTCAGACTATTAGGTCTTTATAGTTTTTGTACTGCATCACTCTGTCTCTTTCTCTCACCCTTCCACACAACACATGCTCTTCTAAGAGGTAACAGTTGCCCCACTTTAAGTTAGCTCATGGGCACAACTGACAGGCTGCTCAGGCTCCAACTGTGTAGTTTATTCATGCTCTGGTCACATACTACATCACCTCAGTTTTACAAATGATACTGAAGAACAGGTATATTCAACTAGTAAGACAGCTTCTAGTTATCTACATGTATATGCACATTAGCATGGCCTTTAGGCACTGAATAACAATATTAAATATATTTAGTAATTACTAATTGATGTTTTGTATATTTTTACAGTCGCACAGTTGAACAACACTAAGCTTATAATTTGACATTTAGAAAATGAAAACCAGGCTGAATATACTGTTTGATTTTATTTCAGTATTCTGAAATCTAAGTTGTTTGGTGGTAGGTCTTTACCCAGTGTATGCACCATATGTTGTGTCTGTATGTCTTCCTATTTCATCATGCTTTTCTGAATTTTGTCCTATGGCATCATGCTGACAAGTATTTCTTGTCAGCTCTATTTTGGAATTAAGCTTTAAGCATGGCAGCTATGGAAGGTGTTGAAGGCATTCCAGTACTATTTGTGGCCTGGAATCAACCAGATGTGTTTTAGGGTTGGCATTGGTTTTGAGTTTCAAACATTGGTTAGAAACTGCCTGAAATGCCAAAAGAAATACTGTATTCTGCAGCTGAAGAGTACTTTAGCATTCAATGTGTAGCTGACATCTCATGGAAAACTTTTGGAAAAAAACTCTACTTAGAAACACTTCTGCTTATATGACTTTTTTTTTTCTATTTGCTCATATAGGACAAACCGTCCAGTCCTTGAAGTCAATAGGAGTTTTTCCTGAGTAGGGCTTGAGGTTTTGGGCTCTTCAAATTGTAATCATCTTTGTTATCACAGTTGGTTGCTGTGTATGTGATCATTATGGATCCTGCTCCCTTTGTCCATGGCAAAATTCTCCTTGACTTCAAGAGCACTAAGTCCTATGTCACAAACCTTTCTGTTATTGTTGCTTTTAATATTTTCAATTTATATTATGTACTGAGTCCAGAGTGTTTGGTGCTGTACAAATATAGAGGAAAGAATATTCAATTTAAATCCAACACAGGCAGTTCAGACATATAGCTTACTTAGGCAGAAGGTACAGTACAATGTCAAAGTTGTGCTGATGTTTTATTTTATTTCAGGGGTGGAATAAGAAGCAGTATTTGTTTCTCTATAGTTTGTTAGATCCTGTTGCATACTCCCCTCCTGAAGTCAAAATCATGTGTTTGTGACATAGCAATCAATTTCGTAGCAACTAACTGTGATGTCACAAAGGTATGACGATGACTTCCCATTAAGCATAAGCAGCATGCATAAATACATCATTAAGAAAGAAATGTCTTCTTTGTATGATAATATCCTGAATAATAAAGAAGAAGGGAAAATAAATACTGAATGTATGAGATACAGTCAGCAGAATTATTTATAAATAGGATATTTGTTAAACATTTTCATGGGTGTCAGCTGCTCTCTAAAGCTGCCAGTTTTCCATTGATGTTCTGTGAGTCATTTTCTTTATTAT